>NW_026043820.1:0-300000 GCF_937001465.1 Orcinus orca | reverse complement strand
CCTGAAGCAATCCTGTGGTGTTGAGGCCAGCTCACAAGAAAGCGAGTTGAAGAAAGGAGCTCAGGGGCACTGTAATTCACAAACCTGCAGAGTTATAAATGACAGGTATCGTCCAAAAATATACTGAAGTAAGGATGCCAAGAGGACTTGAAATCGGGGCAGAGTTGCAGGAAAGCGATTTCAGGAGGTAGACAGGAATTGCATTTAAAGCATAGGAAAAGAGGCAGAACGTCGACAATGATGCACTTGGCCAAAAAGGGCTTATGCGTTTTTTCCTGAATATATTCAGGAAAAAACGCATACGCCCTTTTTGGCCAACCAAGCAAGCTTGCAAAGGAAATCTGCACTACAATGAAGTCTCACTTCCCCCCGGTCAAAAGGGCCATCTGAAAAACGTGTAAAATCCAGAAAGGCAGGACAGGCCATGAAGAACTGGGAGCCTTGTTATGCTGATAGGCGGGATATAAATTGCCAACAGCCACTCGGGAGAAGTGTATGGTTTTTCCTGAAACATCTAAAAAACCAAGCAACAGAGCCTAGGGCACATCCACTTATGGTCCTATAGCTTAGGGAAATTAAAATCAAAAAGACACAGCCACCCCAAAGTTTGGGACAGCTCTGTTTACAAGAACCTCCTTTACGGTACTAGTTCAATATCGCAGAAAGTGAAAAATGGATAAAGAAGTTGTGGTACTTATGTACAATGCACTATCACTCAGCAATGAAATCTATGTCATGAGGCCCGTAGCAGCATAATGAGTGGATTCAGGTATGATGATTCTAACTGAAATAAGTCACACAGAAAAAGAAACATCATAAGATATCACTAATACACAGAATGTAAACTTGGCTACACAGGAACTGAATTAAAAAATAGAACAGGGTCTCAAATTTAGAAAACCAACTTATGCTTGCTTAAGGGGAAAGGTGAGTTGGGGTGCTGCATAAAACCAGAGATTGAATTGAGCACAGATAAATTTCTTTAAGCCAAATATGTAATAGACAAGAGCTACTCCTTGCTCAATGAAATGGACAAACAACCCCATATTAAACGCCTAAGAATGTACCTGACTAGTAAGTATCTTAAAACATATGGATTGCTGTGTCTCCGAAAGAGAATCAAGCGTGTGTACAGGGGCATAAACGCAGAAATGATAGGACTGGAGAGGTTTGGTGAGCAAACGAAGACCCTTTGAATTCATGTTGCATGGTACCCATTCCACGGGTCTCAACTCTCCAGGTTTAAGGGATTCTTCCGTCAGCTAAAACATGCATGTGGAACGAAGAGTATGAACAACCGTGTGATTGGGAGACGTGTTCCAATATGTCTCAGTTCTCGTCCCCTGGTACTCGGGTGCAACATTCCAGACACTTTACTAACACTCTCCCGACTTGGAGAGTCAGTGCCTTTAACCTCCTGTTTGGCCCAGTTTGCAATTTCTGCGGAAGATGAACAGGAATAGGGAGAACCAATGAGAGACTAGCTGGAGGTGTCTGGACGGGCAAATTTAACTCTCATTTCCCACCAGGAAGAGGAATTAACCAAAGGCTCAGCGTGCCGTGCCGGAACCAGATTAGGGCCTGAAGCAATCCTGCGGTGTTGCGGCCAGCTCACAAGAAAGTGAGTTGAAGAAAGGACCTCAGGGGCACTGTAATTCACAAACCTGCAGAGTTATAAATGACAGCTATCGTCCAAAAATATACTGAAGTAAGGCTGCCAAGAGGACTTGAAAGCGGGGCAGAATTGCAGGAATCCGATTTCAGGAGGTAGTCTGGAATTGCATTTAAAGCATAGGAAAAGAGGCAGAACGTCGACAATGATGCACTTGGCCAAAAAGCGCGTATGCGTTTTTTCCTGAATATATTCAGGAAAAAACGCATACGCCCTTTTTGGCCAACCAAGCAAGCTTGCAAAGGAAATCTGCACTACAATGAAGTCTCACTTCCCCCCGGTCAAAAGGGCCATCTGAAAAAGTGTAAAATCCAGAAAGGCGGGACAGGCCATGGAGAACTGGGAGCCTTGTTATGCTGATGGGCGGGATGTAAATTGCCAACAGCCACTCCGGAGAAGTGTATGGTGTTTCCTGAAACATCTGAAAAACAAAGCAACAGAGCCTAGGGCACTTCCGCTTATGGTCCTATAGTTTAGGGAAACTAAAATCAAAAAGACACAGCTACCCCAAAGTTTGGGACAGCTCTGTTTACAAGAACCTCCTTTACGGTACTACTTCAATATCGCAGAAAGTGAAAAATGGATAAAGAAGTTGTGGTACTTACGTACAATGCAATATCACTCAGCAATGAAATCTATGTCATCAGGCCCGTAGCAGCATAATGAGTGGATTCAGGTATGATGATTCTAACTGAAATAAGTCACACAGAAAAAGAAACATCATAAGATATCACTAATACACGGAATGTAAACTTGGCTACACAGGAACTGAATTACAAAACAGAACAGGGTCTCAAATTTAGAAAACCAACTTATGCTTGCTTAAGGGGAAAGGTGAGATGGGGTGCTGCATAAAATCAGAGATTGAAATGAGCACAGATAAAGTTCCTTAAGCCAAATATGTAATAGAAAAGAGCTACTCCTTGCTCAAAGAAATGGACTCAACACCCCATATCAAATTTCTATGAATGTACCTGACTAGTAAGTGTCTTAAAACCTATGGATTGCTATGTCTCCGAAAGAGAATCAAGCATGTGTACAGGGGCATAAACGCAGCAGTGATAGGATTGGAGAGGTTTGGTGAGCAAACAAAGACCCTTTGAAGTCATATTGCATGGAACCCATTCCACGGGTCTCAACTCTCCAGGTTTAAGGGATTCTTCCTTCAGCTAAAACATGCATGTGGAACCCAGAGTATGATCAACCATGTGATCGGGAGACGTGTTCCAGTGTGTCTCAGTTCTAGTCCCTTGGTACTCTGTTGCAAAATTCCAAACGCTTTACTAACACTTACCCGAATTGGAGAGTCAGTGCCTTTAACCTCCAGTTTGGCCCAGTTTGCAATTTCTGCGGAAGATGAACACGAATAGGGAGGACCAATGAGAGACTACCTGGAGTTTTCTGGACGGGCAAATTTAACTTTCATTTCCCACCAGGAAGAGGAATTAACCAAAGGATCAGCATGCCGTTCCGTAACCAGATTAGGGCCTGAAGCAATCCTGCGGTGTTGCGGCCAGCTCACAAGAAAGCGAGTTGAAGAAAGGAGCTCAGGGGCACTGTAATTCACAAACCTGCAGAGTTATAAATGACAGCTATCGTCCAAAAATATACTGAAGTAAGGCTGCCAAGAGGTCTTGAATGCGGGGCAGAATTGCAGGAAACCAATTTCCCGAGGTAGACTGGAATTGCATTTAAAGCATAGGAAAAGAGGCAGAATGTCCACAATGATGCACTTGGCCAAAAAGGGCGTATGCATTTTTCCCTGAATATATTCAGGAAAAAAAACGCATACGCCCTTTTTGGCCAACCAAGCAAGCTTGCAAAGGAAATCTGCACTACAATGAAGTCTCACTTCCCCCCGGTCAAAAGGGCCATCTGAAAAAAGTGTAAAATCCCGAAAGGCAGGACAGGCCATGGATAACTGGAAGCCTTGTTATGCTGATGGGCGGGATGTAAATTGCCAACAGCCACTCAGGAGAAGTGTATGGTGTTTCTTGAAACATCTAAAAAACAAAGCAACAGAGCCTAGGGCACTTCCACTTATGGTCCTATAGCTTAGGGAAATTAAAATCAAAAAGACACAGCCACCCCAAAGTTTGGGATGGCTCTGTTTACAAGAACCTCGTTTACGGTACAAGTTCAATATCGCAGAAACCGAAAAATGCATAAAGAAGTTGTGGTACTTACGTACAATGCAATATCACTCAGCAATGAAATCTATGTCATCAGGCCCGTAGCAGCATAATTAGTGGATTCAGGTATGATGATTCTAACTGAAATAAGTCACACAGAAAAAGAAACATCATAAGATATCACTAATACACGGAATGTAAACTTGGCTACACAGGAACTGAATTACAAAACAGAACAGGGTCTCAAATTTAGAAAACAAACTTAGGCTTGCTTAAGGGGAAAGGTGAGTTGGGGTGCTGCATAAAACCAGAGATTGAAATGAGCACAGATAATGTTCCTTAAGCCAAATATGTAATAGACAAGAGCTACTCCTTGCTCAACGAAATGGACTCAAAACTCCATATTAAACGCCTAAGAATGTACCTGACTAGTAATATCTTAAAATCTATGGATTGCTATGTCTCCGAAAGAGAATCAAGCATGTGTAGAGGGGCATAAACGAAGCAGTGATAGGATTGGAGAAGTTCGGTGAGCAAACGAAGACCCTTTGAAGTCATATTGCATGGTACCCATTCCACGGGTCTCAACTCTCCAGGTTTAAGGGATTCTTCCTTCAGCTAAAACATGCATGTGGAACCCAGAGTATGATCAACCGTGTGATCGGGAGATGTGTTCCAATATGTCTCAGTTCTCGTACCCTGGTACTCGGGTGCAACATTCCAGACGCTTTACTAACACTCTGCCGACTTGGAGAGTCAGTGCCTTTAACCTCCTGTTAGGCCCAGTTTGCAATTTCTGTGGAGGATGAACAGGAATAGGGAGAACCAATGAGAGACTAGCTGGAGGTGTCTGGACGGGCAAATTTAACTCTCATTTCCCACCAGGAAGAGGAATTAACCAAAGGCTCAGCGTGACGTACCAGAACCAGATTAGGGCCTGAAGCAATCCTGCGGTGTTGCGGCCAGCTCACAAGAAAGCGAGTTGAAGAAAGGAGCTCAGGGGCACTGTAATTCACAAACCTGCAGAGTTATAAAGGACACATATCGTCCGAAAATATACTGAAGTAAGGCTGCCAAGAGGACTTGAAAGCGGGGCAGAATTGCAGGAAACCGATTTCAGGAGGTACACTGGAATTGCATTTAAAGCATAGGAAAAGAGGCAGAACGTCGACAATGATGCACTTGGCCAAAAAGGGCATATGCGTTTTTTCCTGAATATATTCAGGAAAAAACGCATACGCACTTTTAGGCCAACCAAGCAAGCTTGCAAAGGAAATCTCCACTACAATGAAGTCTCACTTCCCCCCCGTCAAAAGGGCCATGTGAAAAAAGTGTAAAATCCAGAAAGGCAGGACAGGCCATGGAGAACTGGGAGCCTTGTTATGCTGATGGGCGGGATGTAAATTGCCAACAGCCACTCGGGAGAAGTGTATGGTGTTCCCTGAAACATGTAAGAAACAAAGCAACAGAGCCTAGGGCAGTTCCACTTATGGTCCTATAGCTTAGGGAAATTAAAATAAAAAAGACACAGCCACCCCAAAGTTTGGGACGGCTCTGTTTACAAGACCCACGTTTACGGTACAAGTTCAATATCGCAGAAAGTGAAAAATGGATAAAGAAGTTGTGGTACTTACGTACAATGCAATATCACTCAGCAATGAAATCTATGTCATCAGGCCCATAGCAGCATAATGAGTGGATTCAGGTATGATGATTCTAACTGAAATAAGTCACACAGAAAAAGAAACATCATAAGATATCACTAATACACGGAATGTAAACTTGGCTACACAGGAACTGGATTACAAAACAGAACAGGGTCTGAAATGCAGAAAACCAACTTATGCTTGCTTAAGGGGAAAGGTGAATTGCGGTGCTGCATAAAACCAGAGATTGAAATGAGCACAGATAAAGTTCCTTAAGCCAAATATGTAATAGACAAGAGCTACTCCTTGCTCATCGAAATGGACTCAACACCCCATATTAAACGCCTAAGAATGTACCTGACTAGTAAGTATCTTAAAACCTATGGATTGCTATTCCTCCGAAAGAGAATCAAGCCTGTGTACAGGGGCATAAACGCAGCAGTGATAGGATTGGAGAGGTTCGGTGAGCAAATGAAGACCCTTAGAAGTCATATTGCATGGTACCCATTACACGGGTCTCAACTTTCCAGGTTTAAGGGATTCTTCCTTCAGCTAAAACATGCATGTGGAACCCAGAGTATGATCAACCGTGTGATCGGGAGACGTGTTCAAATATGTCTCAGTTTTCCTCCCCTGGTACTCGGGTGCAACATTCCAGATGCTTTACTAACACTCTCCCGACTTGGAGAGTCAGTGCCTTTAACCTCCTGTTTGGCCCAGTTTGCAATTTCTGCGGAAGATGAACAGGAATAGGGAGAACCAATGAGAGACTAGCTGGAGGTGTCTGGACGGGCAAATTTAACTCTCATTTCCCACCAGGAAGAGGAATTAACCAAAAGCTCAGCGTTACATGCCGGAACCAGATTAGGGCCTGAAGCAATCCTGCGGTGTTGCGGCCAGCTCACAAGAAAGCGAGTTGAAGAAAGGAGCTCAGGGGCACTGTAATTCACAAACCTGCAGAGTTATAAATGACAGCTATCGTCCAAAAATATACTGAAGTAAGGCTGCCAAGAGGACTTGAAAGCGGGGCAGAATTGCAGGAAACCGATTTCAGGAGGTAGACTGGAATTGCATTTTAAGCATAGTAAAAGAGGCAGAACTTCGAGAATCATACACTTGGCCAAAAAGGGCGTATGCGTTTTTTCCTGAATATATTCAGGAAAAAACGCATACGCCCTTTTTGGCCAACCAAGCAAGCTTGCAAAGGAAATCTGCACTACAATGAACTCTCACTTCCCCCCGGTCAAAAGGGCCATCTGAAAAAAGTGTAAAATCCAGAAAGGCAGGACAGGCCATGGAGAACTGGGAGCCTTGTTATGCTGATGGGCGGGATGTAAATTGCCAACAGCCACTCGGGAGAAGTGTATGGTTTTTCCTGAAACATCTAAAAAACCAAGCAACAGAGCCTAGGGCACATCCACTTATGGTCCTATAGCTTAGGGAAATTAAAATCAAAAAGACACAGACACCCCAAAGTTTGGGACGGCTCTGTTTACAAGAACCTCGTTTACGGTGCAAGTTCAATATCGCAGAAAGTGAAAACTGTATAAAGAAGTTGTGGTACTTACGTAGAATGTAATATCACTCAGCAATGAAATCTATGTCATCAGGCCCGTAGCACCATAATGAGTGGATTCAGTTATGATGATTCTAACTGAAATAAGTCACACAGAAAAAGAAACATCATAAGATATCACTAATACACGGAATGTAAACTTGGCTACACAGGAACTGGATTACAAAACAGAACAGGGTCTGAAATGTAGAAAATCAACTTATGCTTGCTTAAGGGGAAAGGTGAGTTGGGGTGCTGCATAAAACCAGAGATTGAAATGAGCACAGATAAAGTTCCTTAAGCCAAATACGTAATAGACAAGAGCTACTCCTTGCTCAACGAAATGGACACAACACCCCATATTAAACGCCTAAGAATGTACCTGACTAGTACGTATCTTAAAACCTATAGATTGCTATGTCTCCGGAAGAGAATCAAGCGTGTGTACATAGGCATAAACGTAGCAGTGATAGGATTGGAGAGGTTCGGTGAGCAAATGAAGACCCTTTAAAGTCATATTGCATGGTACCCATTCCACGGGTCTCAACTCTCCAGATTTAAGGGATTGTGCCTTCAGCTGAAACATACATGTGGAACCCAGAGTATGATCAACCGTGTGATCGGGAGACGTGTTGAAATATGTCTCAATTCTCGTCCCCTGGTACTCGGGTGCAACATTCCAGACGCTTCATTAACACTCTCCCGACTTGGAGAGTCAGTGACTTTAACCTGCTGTTTGGCCCAGTTTGCAGTTTCTGCGGAAGATGAACAGGAATAGGGAGAACCAATGAGAGACTAGCTGGAGGTGTCTGGACGGGCAAATTTAACTCTCATTTCCCACCAGGAAGAGGAATTAACCAAAGGCTCAGCGTGCCGTGCCGGAACCAGATTAGGGCCTGAAGCAATCCTGCGGTGTTGCGCCAGCTCACAAGAAAGCGAGTTGAAGAAAGGAGCTCAGGGGCACTGTAATTCACAAACCTGCAGAGTTATAAAGGACAGCTATCATCCGAAAATATACTGAAGTAAGGCTGCCAAGAGGACTTGAAAGCGGGGCAGAATTGCAGGAAACCGATTTCAGGAGGTACACTGGAATTGCATTCAAAGCATAGGAAAAGAGGTAGAACGTCGACAATGATGCACTTGGCCAAAAAGGGCGTATGCGTTTTTTCCTGAATATATACAGGAAAAAACGCATAAGCACTTTTTGGCCAACCAAGCAAGCTTGCAAAGGAAATCTGCACTACAATGAAGTCTCACTTCCCCCCGGTCAAAAGGGTAATCTGAAAAAAGTGTAAAATCCAGAAAGGCAGGACAGGCCATGGAGAACTGGGAGCCTTGTTGTGCTGATGGGCGGGATGTAAATTGCCAACAGCCACTCGGGAGAAGTGTATGGTGTTTCCTGAAACATCTAAAAAACAAAGCAACAGAGCCTAGAGCACTTCCACTTATGGTCCTATAGGTTAGGGAAATTAAAATAAAAAAGACACAGCCACCCCAAAGTTTGGGACGGCTCTGTTTACAAGAACCTCGTTTACGGTACAAGTTCAATATCGCAGAAAGCAAAAAATGGATAAAGAAGTTGTAGTACTTACGTACAATGCAATATCACTCAGCAATGAAATCTATGTCATCAGGGCCGTAGCAGCATAATGAGTGGATTCAGGTATGATGATTCTAACTGAAATAAGTCACACAGAAAAAGAAACATCATAAGATATCACTAATACACGGAATGTAAACTTGGCTACACAGGAACTGAATTACAAAACAGAACAGGGTCTCAAATTTAGAAAACCAACTTATGCTTGCTTAAGGGGAAAGGTGAGTTGGGGTGCTGCATAAAACCAGAGATTGAAATGAGCACAGATAAAGTTCCTTAAGCCAAATATGTAATAGACAAGAGCTACTCCTTGCTCAACGAAATGGACTCAAAACCCCATATTAAACGCCTAACAATGTACCTGACTAGTAAGTATCTTAAAACCTATGGATTGCTATGTCTCCGAAAGAGAATCAAGCATGTGTACAGGGGCATAAACGCAGCAGTGATAGGATTGGAGAGGTTCGGTGAGCAAATGAAGACCCTTTGAAGTCATATTGCATGGTACCCATTCCACGGGTCTCAACTCTCCAGGTTTAAGGGATTCTTCCTTCAGCTAAACATGCATGTGAAACCCAGAGTATGATCAACCGTTTGATCGGGAGACGTGTTCCAATATGTCTCAGTTCTCGTCCACTGGTAATCGGGTGCAACATTCCAGATGCTTTACTAACACTCTCCCGACTTGGAGAGTCAGTGCCTTTAACCTCCTGTTTGGCCAAGTTTGCAATTTCTGCGGAAGATGAACACGAATAGGGAGGACCAATGAGTGACTAGCCGGAGGGGTCTGGACGGGGAAATTTAACTCTCATTTCCCACAAGGAAGAGGAATTAACCAAAGGCTCAGCATGCCGTGCCGGAACCAGATTAGGGCCTGAAGCAATCCTGCGGTGTTGCGGCCAGCTCACAAGAAAGCGAGTTGAAGAAAGGAGCTAAGGGGCACTGTAATTCACAAACCTGCACAGTTACAAATGACAGCTATCGTCCAAAAATATACTGAAGTAAGACTGCCAAGAGGACTTGAAAGCGGGGCAGAATTGCAGGAAACCGATTTCAGGAGGTAGACTGAAATTGCATTTAAAGCATAGGAAAAGAGGCAGAACGTCCACAATGATGCACTTGGCCAAAAACGGCGTATGCGTTTTTTCCTGAATATATTCAGGAAAAAACGCATACGCCCTTTTTGGCCAACCAAGCAAGCTTGTAAAGGAAATCTGCACTACAATGAAGTCTCACTTCCCCCCGGTCAAAAGGGCCATCTGAAAAAAGTGTAAAATCCAGAAATGCAGGACAGGCCATGGAGAACTGGGAGACTTGTTATGCTGATGGGCAGGATGTAAATTTCCACCAGCCACTCAGGAGAAGTGTATGTTTTTTCCTGGAACTTCTAAAACAAAGCAACAGAGCCTAGGGTACTACCACTTATGGTCCTATAGCTTAGGGAAATTAAAATCAAAAAGACACAGCCACCCCAAAGTTTGGGACAGCTCTGTTTACAAGAACCTCGTTTACGGTACAAGTTCAATAGAGCAGAAAGCGAAAAATGGATAAAGAAGTTGTGGTGCTTACGTACAATGCAATATCACTCAGCAATGAAATCTATGTCATCAGGCCCGTAGCAGAATAATTAGTGGATTCAGGTATGATGATTCTAACTGAAATAAGTCACACAGAAAAAGAAACATCATAAGATATCACTAATACACGGAATGTAAACTTGGCTACACAGGAACTGGATTACAAAACAGAACAGAGTCTCAAATTTAGAAAACCAACTTATGCTTGCTTAAGGGGAAAGGTGAGTTGGGGTGCTGCATAAAACCAGAGATTGAAATGAGCACAGATAAAGTTCCTTAAGCCAAATATGGAATAGACAAGAGCTACTCCTTGCTCAACGAAATGGACTCAACACCCCATATTAAACGCCTAAGAATGTACCTGACTAGTAAGTATCTTAAAACCTATGGATCGCTCTGTCTCTGAAAGAGAATCAAGCGTGTGTACAGGGGTATAAACGCAGCAGTGATAGGATTGGAGGGGTTCGGTGAGCAAATGAAGACCCTTTGAAGTCATATTGCACGGTACCCATTCCACGGGTCTCAACGCTCCAGGTTTAAGCGATTCTTCCTTCAGATAAATCATGCATGTGGAACCCAGAGTATGATCAACCGTGTGATCGGGAGACGTGTTCCAATATGTCTCAGTTCTCATCCCCTGGTACTCGGGTGCAACATTCCAGATGCTTTACTAACACTCTCCCGACTAGGAGAGTCTGTGCCTTTAACCTCCTGTTTGGCCCAGTTTGCAATTTCTGCGGAAGATGAACAGGAATAGGGAGAACCAATGAGAGACTAGCTGGAGGTGTCTGGACGGGAAAATTTAACTCTCATTTCCCACCAGGAAGAGGAATTAACCAAAGGCTCAGCGTGCCATGCCGGAACCAGATTAGGGCCTGAAGCAATCCTGCGGTGTTGCGGCCAGCTCACAAGAAAGCGAGTTGAAGAAAGGAGCTCAGGGGCACTGTAATTCACAAACCTGCAGAGTTATAAATGACAGCTATCATCCAAAAATATTCTGAAGTAAGGCTGCCAAGAGGACTTGAAAGCCGGGCAGAATTGCAGGAAACCGATTTCAGGAGGTAGACTGGAATTGCATTTAAAGCATAGGAAAAGAGGCAGAAGGTCGACAATGATGCACTTGGCCAAAAAGGGCGTATGCGTTTTTTCCTGAATATATTCAGGAAAAAGTGCATACGACCTTTTTGGCCAACCAAGCAAGTTTGTAAAGGAAATCTGCACTACAATGAAGTCTCACTTCCCCCCCGTCAAAAGGGCCATCTGAAAAAAGGGTAAAATCCAGAAAGGCAGGACAGGCCATAGAGAACTGGGAGCCTTGTTATGCTGATGGGCGGGATGTAACTTGCCAAGAGCCACTCAGGAGAAGTGTATGGTGTTTCCTGGAACATCTAAAACAAAGCAACAGAGCCAAGGGCACTTCCACTTATGGTCCTGCAGCTTAGGGAAATTAAAATCAAAAAGACACAGCCACCCCAATGTTTGGGATGGCTCTGTTTACAAGAACGTCGTTTACGGTACAAGTTCAATATCACAGAAAGTGAAAAATGGATAAAGAAGTTGTGGTACTTACGTACAATGCAATATCACTCAGCAATGAAATCTATGTCATCAGGCCCGTAGCAGCATAGAGTGGATTCAGGTATGATGATTCTAACTGAAATAAGTCACACAGAATAAGAAACATCATAAGATATCACTAATACATGGAATGTAAACTTGGCTACACAGGAACTGGATTACAAACAGATCAGGGTCTCAAATTTATATAATCAACTTATGCTTGCTTAAGGGGAAAGGTGAGTTGGGGTGCTGCATAAAACCAGAGATTGAAATGAGCACAGATAAAGTTCCTTAAGCCAAATATGTAATAGACAAGAGCTACTCCTTGCTCAACGAAATGGACTCAACACCACATTTTAAACGCCTAAGAATGTACCTGACTAGTAAGTATCTTAAAACCTATGGATTGCTATGTCTCCGAAAGAGAATCAAGCGTGTGTACAGGGGCATAAACGCAGCAGTGATAGGATTGGAGAATTTTGGTGAGCAAATGAAGACCCTTTGAAATCATACTGCATGGTACCCATTCCACGGGTCTCAACTCTCCAGGTTTAAGGGATTCTTCCTTCAGCTAAAACATGCATGTGGAACCCAGAGTATGATCAACCGTGTGATCGGGAGACGTGTTCAAATATGTCTCAGTTTTCCTCCCCTGGTACTCGGGTGCAACATTCCAGATGCTTTACTAACACTCTCCCGACTTGGAGAGTCATTGCCTTTAACCTCCTGTTTGGCCCAGTTTGCAAATTCCGCGGAAGATGAACAGGAATAGGGAGAACCAATGAGAGACTAGCTGGAGGTGTCTGGACGGGAAAATTTAACTCTCATTTCCCACCAGGAAGAGGAATTAACCAAAGGCTCAGCATGCCATGCCGGAACCAGATTAGGGCCTGAAGCAATCCTGCGGTGTTGCGGCCAGCTCACAAGAAAGCGAGTTGAAGAAAGGAGCTCAGGGGCACTGTAATTCACAAACCTGCAGAGTTATAAATGACAGGTATCATCCAAAAATATTCTGAAGTTAGGCTGCCAAGAGGACTTGAAAGCCGGGCAGAATTGCAGGAAACCGATTTCAGGAGGTAGACTGAAATTGCATTTAAAGCATAGGAAAAGAGGCAGAAGGTCGACAATGATGCACTTGGCCAAAAAGGGCGTATGTGTTTTTTCCTGAATATATTCAGGAAAAAACGCATACGCCCTTTTTGGCCAACCAAGCAAGCTTGCAAAGGAAATCTGCACTACAATGAAGTCTCACTTCCCCCCGGTCAAAAGGGCCATCTGAAAAAAGTGTAAAATCCAGAAAGGCAGGACAGGCCATGGAGAACTGGGAGCCTTGTTATGCTGATGGGCGGGATGTAAATTGCCAACAGCCACTCTGGAGAAGTGTATGGTGTTTCCTGAAACATCTAAAAAACAAAGCAACAGAGCCTAGGGCACTTCCACTTATGGTCCTATAGCTTAGGGAAATTAAAATCCAAAAGACACAGCCACCCCAAAGTTTGGGACAGCTCTGTTTACAAGAACCTCGTTTACGGTACAAGTTCAATATCGCAGAAAGCGAAAAATGGATAAAGAAGTTGTGGTACTTACGTACAATGCAATATCACTCAGCAATGACATCTATGTCATCAGGCCCGTAGCAGCATAATGAGTGGACTCAGGTATGATGATTCTAACTGAAATAAGCCACACAGAAAAAGAAACATCATAAGATATCACTAATACACGGAATGTAAACTTGGCTACACAAGAACTGGATTACAAAACAGAACAGGGTCTCAAATTTAGAAAACCAACTTATGCTTGCTTAAGGGGAAAGGTGAGTTGTGGTGCTGCATAAAACCAGAGATTGAAATGAGCACAGATAAAGTTCCTTAAGCCAAATACGTAATAGACAAGAGCTACTCCTTGCTCAACGAAATGGACTCAACACCCCATATTAAACGCCTAAGAATGTACCTGACTAGTAAGTATCTTAAAACCTATGGATTGCTATGTCTCCGAAGGAGAATCAAGCATGTGTACAGGGGCATAAACACAGCAGTGATAGGATTGGAGAGGTTCGGTGAGCAAATGAAGACCCTTTGAAATCGTATTGCATGGTACCCATTCCACGGGTCTCAACTATCCAGGTTTAAGGGATTCTTCCTTCAGCTAAAACATGCATGTGGAACCCAGAGTATGATCAACCGTGTGATCGGGAGACGTGTTCATATATGTCTCAGTTTTCCTCCCCTGGTACTCGGGTGCAACATTCCAGATGCTTTACTAACACTCTCCCGACTTGGAGAGTGAGTGCCTTTAACCTCTTGTTTAGCCCAGTTTGCAATTTCTGTGGAAGATGAACAGGAATAGGGAGAACCGATGAGAGACTAGCTGGAGGTGTCTGGACGGGGAAATTTAACTCTCATTTCCCACCAGGAAGAGGAATTAACCAAAGGCTCAGCGTGCCGTGCCAGAACCAGATTAGGGCCTGAAGCAATCCTGCGGTGTTGCGGCCAGCTCACAAGAAAGCGAGTTGAAGAAAGGAGCTCAGGGGCACTGTAATTCACAAACCTGCAGAGTTATAAATGACAGCTATCATCCAAAAATATACTGAAGTAAGGCTGCCAAGAGGACTTGAAAGCCGGGCAGAATTGAAGGAAACCGATTTCAGAAGGTAGACTGCAATTGCATTTAAAGCATAGGAAAAGAGGCAGAAGGTCGACAATGATGCACTTGGCCAAAAAGGGCGTATGCGTTTTTTCCTGAATATATTCAGGAAAAAACGCATACGCCCTTTTTGGCCAACCAAGCAAGCTTGCAAAGGAAATCTGCACTACAATGAAGTCTCACTTCCCCCCGGTCAAAAGGGCCATCTGAAAAAAGTGTAAAATCCAGAAAGGCAGGACAGGCCATGGAGAACTGGGAGCCTTGTTATGCTGATGGGCGGGATGTAAATTGCCAACAGCCACTCTGGAGAAGTGTATGGTGTTTCCTGAAACATCTAAAAAACAAAGCAACAGAGCCTAGGGCACATCCACTTATGGTCCTATAGCTTAGGGAAATTAAAATCCAAAAGACACAGCCACCCCACAGTTTGGGACAGCTCTGTTTACAAGAACCTCGTTTACGGTACAAGTTCAATATCACAGAAAGCGAAAAATGGATAAAGAAGTTGTGGCACTTACGTAGAATGCAATATCACTCAGCAATGACATCTATGTCATCAGGCCCGTAGCAGCATAATGAGTGGATTCAGGTATGATGATTCTAACTGAAAAAATTCACACAGAAAAAGAAACATCATAAGATATCACTAATACACGGAATGTAAACTTGCCTACACAGGAACTGGATTACAAACAGATCAGGGTCTCAAATTTAGAAAAACAACTTATGCTAGCTTAAGGGGAAAGGTGAGTTGGGGTGCTGCATAAAACCAGAGATTGAAATGAGCACAGATAAAGTTCCTTAAGCCAAATATGTAATAGACAAGAGCTACTCCTTGCTCAACGAAATGGACTCAACACAACATTTTAAACGCCTAAGAATGTACCTGACTAGTAAGTATCTTAAAACCTATGGATTGCTATGTCTCCGAAAGAGAATCAAGCGTGTGTACAGGGGCATAAACGTAGCAGTGATAGGATTGGAGAGTTTTGGTGAGCAAATGAAGACCCTTTGAAATCATATTGCATGGTACCCATTCCACGGGTCTCAACTCTCCAGGTTTAAGGGATTCTTCCTTCAGCTAAAACATGCGTGTGGAACTCAGAGTATGATCAACCGTGTGATCGGGAGAGGTGTTCAAATATGTCTCAGTTTTCCTCCCCTGGTACTCGGGTGCAACATTCCAGATGCTTTACTAACACTCTCCCGACTTGGAGAGTCATTGCCTTTAACCTCCTGTTTGGCTCAGTTTGCAAATTCCGCGGAAGATGAACAGGAATAGGGAGAACCAATGAGAGACTAGCTGGAGGTGTCTGGACGGGAAAATTTAACTCTCATTTCCCACCAGGAAGAGGAATTAACCAAAGGCTCAGCATGCCATGCCGGAACCAGATTAGGGCCTGAAGCAATCCTGCGGTGTTGCGGCCAGCTCACAAGAAAGCGAGTTGAAGAAAGGAGCTCAGGGTCACTGTAATTCACAAACCTGCAGAGTTATAAATGACAGCTATCATCCAAAAATATACTGAAGTAAGGCTGCCAAGAGGACTTGAAAGCCGGGCAGAATTGCAGGAAACCGATTTCAGGAGGTAGACTGCAATTGCATTTAAAGCATAGGAAAAGAGGCAGAAGGTCGACAATGATGCACTTGGCCAAAAAGGGCGTATGCGTTTTTTCCTGAATATATTCAGGAAAAAACGCATACGCCCTTTTTGGCCAACCAAGCAAGCTTGCAAAGGAAATCTGCACTACAATGAAGTCTCACTTCCCCCCGGTCAAAAGGGCCATCTGAAAAAATTGTAAAATCCAGAAAGGCAGGACAGGCCATGGAGAACTGGGAGCCTTGTTATGCTGATGGGCGGGATGTAAATTGCCAACAGCCACTCGGGAGAAGTGTATGGTGTTTCCTGAAACATCTAAAAAACAAAGCAACAGAGCCTAGGGCACTTCCACTTATGGTCCTATAGCTTAGGGAAATTAAAATCCAAAAGACACAGCCACCCCACAGTTTGGGACAGCTCTGTTTACAAGAACCTCGTTTACTGTACAAGTTCAATATCGCAGAAAGCGAAAAATGAATAAAGAAGTTGTGGTACTTACGTACAATGCAATATCACTCAGCAATGACATCTATGTCATCAGGCCCGTAGCAGCATAATGAGTAGATTCAGGTATGATGATTCTAACTGAAATAAGCCACACAGAAAAAGAAACATCATAAGATATCACTAATACACGGAATGTAAACTTGGCTACACAGGAACTGGATTACAAAACAGAAGAGGTTCTCAAATTTAGAAAACCAACTTATGCTTGCTTAAGGGGAAAGGTGAGTTGGGGTGCTGCATAAAACCAGAGATTGAAATGAACACAGATAAAGTTCCTTAAGCCAAATACGTAATAGACAAGAGCTACTCCTTGCTCAACGAAATGGACTCAACACCCCATATTAAACGCCTAAGAATGTACCTGACTAGTAAGTATCTTAAAACCTATCGATTGCTATGTCTCCGAAGGAGAATCAAGCGTGTGTACAGGGGCATAAACACAGCAGTGATAGGATTGGAGAGGTTCGGTGAGCAAAGGAAGACCCTTTGAAATCATATTGCATGGTACCCATTCCACGGGTCTCAACTCTCCAGGTTTAAGGGATTCTTCCTTCAGCTAAAACATGCATGTGGCACCCAGAGTATGATCAACCGTGTGATCGGGAGAAGTGTTCAAATATGTCTCAGTTTTCCTCCCCTGGTACTCGGGTGTAACATTCCAGATGCTTTACTAACACTCTCCCAACTTGGAGAGTGAGTGCCTTTAACCTCTTGTTTAGCCCAGTTTGCAATTTCTGTGGAAGATGAACAGGAATAGGGAGAACCGATGAGAGACTAGTTGGAGGTGTCTGGACGGGGAAATTTAACTCTCATTTCCCACCAGGAAGAGGAATTAACCAAAGGCTCAGCGTGCCATGCCGGAACCAGATTAGGGCCTGAAGCAATCCTGCGGTGTTGCGGCCAGCTCACAAGAAAGCGAGTTGAAGAAAGGAGCTCAGGGGCACTGTAATTCACAAACCTGCAGAGTTATAAATGACAGCTCTCATCCAAAAATATACTGAAGTAAGGCTGCCAAGAGGACTTGAAAGTGGGGCAGAATTGCAGGAAACCGATTTCAGGAGGTAGACTGGAATTGCATTTAAAGCATAGGAAAAGAGGCAGAACGTCCACAATGATGCACTTGGCCAAAAAGTGCGTATGCGTTTTTTCCTGAATATATTCATGAAAAAAACGCATACGCACTTTTTGGCCAACCAAGCAAGCTTGCAAAGGAAATCTGCACTACAATGAAGTCTCACTTCCCCCCGGTCAAAAGGGCCATCTGAAAAAAGTGTAAAATCCAGAAAGGCAGGACAGGCCATGGAGAACTGGGAGCCTTGTTATGCTGATGGGCGGGATGTAAATTGCCAACAGCCACTCGGGAGAAGTGTATGGTGTTTCCTGAAATATGTAAAAAACAAAGCAACAGAGCCTAGGGCACTTCCACTTATGGTCCTATAGCTTAGGGAAATTAAAATCAAAAAGACACAGCCACCCCAAAGTTTGGGTTGGCTCTGTTTACAAGAACCTCGTTTACGGTACAAGTTCAATATCGCAGAAAGCGAAAAATGGATAAAGAAGTTGTGGTACTTACGTACAATGCAATATCACTCAGCAATGAAATCTATGTCATCAGGCCCGTAGCAGCATAATGAGTGGATTCAGGTATGATGATTCTAACTGAAATAAGCCACTCAGAAAAAGAAACATCATAAGATATCACTAATACACGGAATGTAAACTTGCCTACACAGGAACTGG
Organism: Orcinus orca; assembly: GCF_937001465.1. Taxonomy (NCBI): domain Eukaryota; kingdom Metazoa; phylum Chordata; class Mammalia; order Artiodactyla; family Delphinidae; genus Orcinus; species Orcinus orca. Next base: position 281,764 of record NW_026043820.1, on the reverse strand, counting down.
ATTACAAACAGATCAGGGTCTCAAATTTAGAAAAACAACTTATGCTAGCTTAAGGGGAAAGGTGAGTTGGGGTGCTGCATAAAACCAGAGATTGAAATGAGCACAGATAAAGTTCCTTAAGCCAAATATGTAATAGACAAGAGCTACTCCTTGCTCAACGAAATGGACTCAACACCACATTTTAAACGCCTAAGAATGTACCTGACTAGAAAGTATCTTAAAACCTATTGATTGCTATGTCTCCAAAACAGAATCAAGCGTGTGTACAGGGGCATAAACGCAGCAGTGATAGGATTGGAGAGTTTCGGTGAGCAAATGAAGACCCTTTGAAGTCATATTGCATGGTACCCATTCCACGGGTCTCAACTCTCCAGGTTTAAGGTATTCTTCCTTCAGCTAAAACATGAATGTGGAGCCTAGAGTATGATCAACTGTGTGATCGGGAGACGTGTTCCAATATGTCTCAGGTTTCGTCCCCTGGTACTCGGGTGCAACATTCCAGATGCTTTACTAACACTCTGCCGACTTGGAGAGTAAGTGCCTTTAACCTCCTGTTTGGCCCAGTTTGCAATTTCTGCAGAAGATGAACAGGAATAGGGAGAACCAATGACAGTCTAGCTGGAGGTGTCTGGACGGGCAAATTTAACTCTCATTTCCCACCAGGAAGAGGAATTAACCAAAGGCTCAGCATGCTGTGCCGCAAACAGATTAGGGCCTGAAGCAATCCTGTGGTGTTGCGGTCAGCTCACAAGAAAACCAATTGAAGAAAGGAGCTCAGGGGCACTGTAATTCACAAACCTGAAGAGTTATAAATGACAGCTATCGTCCAAAAATATACTGAAGTAAGGCTGCCAAGAGGACTTGAAAGCAGGGTAGAATTGCAGGAAACCGATTTCAGGAGGTAGACTAGAATTGCATTTAAAGCATAGGAAAAGAGGCAGAATGTCGACAATGATGCACTTGGCCAAAAAGGGCGTATGCGTTTTTTCCTGAATATATTCATGAAAAAAACGCATACGCACTTTTTGGCCAACCAAGCAAGCTTGCAAAGGAAATCTGCACTACAATGAAGTCTCACTTCCCCCCGGTCAAAAGGGCCATCTGAAAAAAGTGTAAAATCCAGAAAGGCAGGACAGGCCATGGAGAACTGGGAGCCTTGTTATGCTGATCGGCGGGATGTAAATTGCCAACAGCCACTCGGGAGAAGTGTATGGTGTTTCCTGAAATATGTAAAAAACAAAGCAACAGAGCCTAGGGCACTTCCACTAATGGTCCTATAGCTTAGGGAAATTAAAATCAAAAAGACACAGCCACCCCAAAGTTTGGGTTGGCTCTGTTTACAAGAACCTCGTTTACGGTACAAGTTCAATATCGCAGAAAGCGAAAAATGGATAAAGAAGTTGTGGTACTTACGTACAATGCAATATCACTCGGCAATGAAATCTATGTCATCAGGCCCGTAGCAGCATAATGAGTGGATTCAGGTATGATGATTCTAACTGAAATAAGTCACACAGAAAAAGAAACATCATAAGATATCACTAATACACGGAATGTAAACTTGGCTACACAGGAACTGAATTTCAAAACAGAACATGGTCCCAAATTTAGAAAATCAACTTATGCTTGCTTAAGGGGAAAGGTGAGTTTGGGTGCTGCATAAAACCAGAGATTGAAATGAGCACAGATAAAGTTCCTTAAGCCAAATATGTAATACACAAGAGCTACCCCTTGCTCAACGAAATGGACTCAACACCCCATATTTAACGCCTAAGAATGTACCTGACTAGTAAGTATCTTAAAACCTATGGATCGCTATGTCTCCGAAAGAGAATCAAGCGTGTGTACAGGGGCATAAACGCAGCAGTGATAGGATTGGAGAGGATCGGTGAGCAAATGAAGACCCTTTGAAGTCATATTGCATGGTACCCATTCCACGGGTCTCAACTCTCCAGGTTTAAGGGATTCTTCCTTCAGCTAAAGCATGCATGTGGAACCCAGAGTATGATCAACCATGTGCTGGAGGTGTCTGGACGGGAAAATTTAACTCTCATTTCCCACCAGGAAGAGGAATTAACCAAAGGTTCAGCGGGCCATGCCAGAACAAGATTAGGGCCTGAAGCAATCCTGCGGTGTTGCGGCCAGCTCACAAGAAAGCGAGTTGAAGAAAAGAGCTCAGGGGCACTGTAATTCACAAACATGCAGAGTTATAAATGACAGCTATCGTCCAGAAATATACTGAAGTAAGGCTGCCAAGCGGACTTGAAAGCGGGGCAGAATTGCAGGAAACCGATTTCAGGAGGTAGACTGGAATTGCATTTAAAGCATAGGAAAAGAGGCAGAACGTCGACAATGATGCACTTGTCAAAAAGGGCGTATGCATTTTTTCCTGAATATATTCAGGAAAAAACGCATACGCCCTTTTTGGCCAACCAACCAAGCTTGCAAAGGAAATCTGCACTACAATGAAGTCTCACTTACCCCCGGTCAAAAGGGCCATCTGAAAAAAGTGTAAAATCCAGAAAGGCAGGACAGGCCATGGAGAACTGGGAGCCTTGTTATGCTGATGGGCAGGATGTAAATTGCCAAGAGCCACTTGGGAGAAGTGTACGGTGTTTCCTGAAACATCTGAGAAACAAAGCAACAGAGCTTAGGGCAATTCCACTTATGGTCCTATAGCTTAGGGAAATTAAAATGAAAAAGACACAGCCACCCCAAAGATTGGGACGGCTCTGTTTACAAGAACCTCGTTTACAGGACAAGATCAATATCGCAGATAGTGAAAAATGGATAAAGAAGTTTTGGTACTTACATACAATGCAATATCACTCAGCAATGAAATCTATGTCATCAGGCCCGTAGCAGCATAATGAGTGGATTCAAGTATGATGATTCTAACTGAAATAAGTCACAAGAAAAAGAAACATCATAAGATATCATTAATACATGGAATGTAAACTTGGCTACACAGGAATTGGATTACAAAACAGAACAGGGTCTCAAATTTAGAAAACCAACTTATGCTTGCTTAAGGGGAAAGGTGAGTTGGGGTGCTGCATAAAACCAGAGATTGAAATGAGCACAGATAAAGTTCCTTAAGCCAAATATGTAATAGACAAGAGGTACTCCTTGCTCAACGAAATGGACTCAACACCCCATATTAAATGCCTAAGAATGTACCTGATTAGTAAGTATCTTAAAACCTATGGATTGCTATGTCTCCGAAAGAGAATCAAGCGTGTGTACAGGGGCATAAACGCAGCAGTGATAGGATTGGAGAGGTTCGGTGAGCAAATGAAGACCCTTTGAAGTCATATTGCATGGTACCCATTCCACGGGTCTCAAGTCTCCAGGTTTAAGGGATTCTTCCTTCAGCTAAATCATGCATGTGGAACCCAGAGTATGATCAACCGTGTGATCGGGAGACGTGTTCAAATATGTCTCAGTTCTCCTCCCCTGGTACTCGGGTGCAACATTCCAGACGCTTTACTAACACTCTCCCGACTTGGAGAGTCAGTGCCTTTAACCTCCTGTTTGGCCCAGTTTGCGATTTCTGCGGAAGATGAACAGGAATAGGGAGAACCAATGAGAGACTAGCTGGAGGTGTCTGGACGGGCAAATTTAACTCTCATTTCCCACCAGGGAGAGGAATTAACCCAAGGCTAAGCGTGCCATGCCGGAACCAGTTTAGGGCCTGAAGCAATCCTGCGGTGTTGCGGCCAGCTCAAAAGAAAGCGAGTTGAAGAAAGGAGCTCAGGGGCACTGTAATTCACAAACCTGCAGAGTTATAAATGACAGCTATCGTCCAAAAATATACTGAAGTAAGGCTGCCAAGAGGACTTGAAAGCGGGGCAGAATTGCAGGAAACCGATTTCAGGAGGTAGACTGGAATTGCATTTAAAGCATAGGAAAAGAGGCAGAACGTCGACAATGATGCACTTGGCCAAAAAGGGCGTATGCGTTTCTTCCTGAATATATTCAGGAAAAAACGCATACGCCCTTTTTGGCCAACCAAGCAAGCTTGCAAAGGAAATCTGCACTACAATGAAGTCTCACTTCCCTCCCATCAAAAGGGCCATCTGAAAAAAGTGTAAAATCCAGAAAGGCAGGACAGGCCATGGAGAACTGGGAGCCTTGTTATGCTGATGGGCGGGATGTAAATTGCCAACAGCCACTCGGGAGAAGTGTATGTTGTTTCCTGAAACATCTAAAAAACAAACCAACAGAGCCTAGGGCACTTCCACTTATGGTTCTATAGCTTAGGGAAATTAAAATAAAAAAGACACAGCCACCCCTAAGTTTGGGACGGCTCTGTTTACAAGAAACTCGTTTACGGGACAAGTTCAATATCGCAGAAAGTGAAAAATGGATAAACAAGGTGTGGTACTTACGTACAATGCAATATCACTCAGCAATGAAATCTATGTCATCAGGCCCGTAGCAGCATAATGAGTGGATTCAGGTATGATGATTCTAACTGAAATAAGTCACACAGAAAAGGAAACATCATAAGATATCACTAATACATGGAATGTAAACTTGGCTACACAGGAACTGGATTACAAAACACAACAGGTTCTCAAATGTAGAAAACCAAGTTATGCTTGCTTAAGGGGAAAGGTGAGTTGGGGTGCTGCATAAAACCAGAGATTGAAATGAGCACAGATAAAGTTCCTTAAGCCAAATATGTAATACACAAGAGCTACTCCTTGCTCAACGAAATGGACTCAACACCCCATATTAAACGCCTAAGAATGTACCTGACTAGTAAGTATCTTAAAACCTATGGATTGTTATGTCTCCAAAAGAGAATCAAGCGTGTGTACAGGGGCATAAACGCAGCAGTGATAGGATTGGAGAGGATCGGTGAGCAAATGAAGACCCTTTGAAGTCATATTGCATGGTACCCATTCCACGGGTCTCAACTCTCCAGGTTTAAGGGATTCTTCCTTCAGCTAAAGCATGCATGTGGAACCCAGAGTATGATCAACCATGTGCTGGAGGTGTCTGGACGGGAAAATTTAACTCTCATTTCCCACCAGGAAGAGGAATTAACCCAAGGCTCAGCGGGCCATGCCAGAACAAGATTAGGGCCTGAAGCAATCCTGCGGTGTTGCGGCCAGCTCACAAGAAAGCGAGTTGAATAAAAGAGCTCAGGGGCACTGTAATTCACAAACATGCAGAGTTATAAATGACAGCTATCGTCCAGAAATATACTGAAGTAAGGCTGCCAAGCGGACTTGAAAGCGGGGCAGAATTGCAGGAAACCGATTTCAGGAGGTAGACTGGAATTGCATTTAAAGCATAGGAAAAGAGGCAGAACGTCGACAATGATGCACTTGTCAAAAAGGGCGTATGCATTTTTTCCTGAATATATTCAGGGAAAAACGCATACGCCCTTTTTGGCCAACCAAGCAAGCTTGCAAAGGAAATCTGCACTACAATGAAGTCTCACTTACCCCCGGTCAAAAGGGCCATCTGAAAAAAGTGTAAAATCCAGAAAGGCAGGACAGGCCATGGAGAACTGGGAGCCTTGTTATGCTGATGGGCAGGATGTAAATTGCCAAGAGCCACTTGGGAGAAGTGTATGGTGTTTCCTGAAACATCTGAGAAACAAAGCAACAGAGCTTAGGGCAATTCCACTTATGGTCCTATAGCTTAGGGAAATTAAAATGAAAAAGACACAGCCACCCCAAAGATTGGGACGGCTCTGTTTACAAGAACCTCGTTTACAGGACAAGATCAATATCGCAGACAGTGAAAAATGGATAAAGAAGTTTTGGTACTTATATACAATGCAATATCACTCAGCAATGAAATCTATGTCATCAGGCCCGTAGCAGCATAATGAGTGAATTCAAGTATGATGATTCTAACTGAAATAAGTCACAAGAAAAACAAACATCATAAGATATCATTAATACAAGGAATGTAAACTTGGCTACACAGGAACTGGATTACAAAACAGAACAGGGTCTCAAATTTAGAAAACCAACTTATGCTTGCTTAAGGGGAAAGGTGAGTTGGGGTGCTGCATAAAACCAGAGATTGAAATGAGCACAGATAAAGTTCCTTAAGCCAAATATGTAATAGACAAGAGCTACTCCTTGCTCAACGAAATGGACTCAACACCCCATATTAAATGCCTAAGAATGTACCTGACTAGTAAGTATCTTAAAAGCTATGGATTGCTATGTCTCCGAAAGAGAATCAAGTGTGTGTACAGGGGCATAAACGCAGCAGTGATAGGATTGGAGAGGTGCGGTGAGCAAATGAAGACCCTTTGAAGTCATATTGCATGGTACCCATTCCACGGGTCTCAACTCTCCAGGTTTAAGGGATTCTTCCTTCAGCTAAAGCATGCATGTGGAACCCAGAGTATGATCAACCGTGTGATTGGGAGACGTGTTCCAATATGTCTCAGTTCTCGTCCCCTGGTACTCGGGTGCAACATTCCAGATCCTTTATTAACACTCTCCCTACTTGGAGAGTCAGTGCCTTTAAGCTCCTGTTTGGCCCAGTTTGCAATTTCTGCGGAAAATGAACAGGAATAGGGAGAACCGATGAGAGACTAGCTGGAGGTGTCTGGACGGGCAAATTTAGCTCTCATTTCCCACCAGTTAGAGGAATTAACCAAAGGCTCAGCGGGCTGTACCGGAACCAGATTAGGGCCTGAAGCAATCCTGCGGTCTTGCAGCTAGCTCACAAGAAAGCGAGTTGAAGAAAGGAGCTCAGGGGCACTGAAATTCTCAAACCTGCAGAATTATAAATGACAGCTATCGTCCAAAAATATACTGAAGTAAGCCTGCCAAGAGGACTTGAAAGCGGGGCAGAATTGCAGGAAACCGATTTCAGGAGGTAGACTGGAATTGCATTTAAAGCATAGGAAAAGAGGCAGAACGTCAACAATGATGCACTTGGCCAAAAAGAACGTATGCGTTTTTTCCTGAATATATTCAGGAAAAAACGCATACGCACTTTTTGGCCAATCAAGCAAGCTTGCAAAGGAAATCTGGACTAAAATGAAGTCTCACTTCCCCCCCGGTCAAAAGGGCCATCTGAAAAAAGTGTAAAATCCAGAAAGGCAGGACAGGCCATGGAGAACTGGGAGCCTTGTTATGCTGATGGGCGGGATGTAAATTACCAACAGCCACTCGGGAAAAGTGTATGGTGTTTCCTGAAACATATAAAAAACAAAGCAACAGAGCCTAGGGCACTTCCAGTTATAGTCCTATAGCTTAGGGAAATTAAAATCAAAAAGGCACAGCCACCCCAAAGTTTGGGACGGCTCTGTTTACAAGAACCTCGTTTACGGTACAAGTTCAATATCGCAGAAAGCAAAAAATGGATAAAGAAGTTTTGGTACTTACGTACAATGCAATATCACTCAACAATGAAAACTACGTCATCAGGCCCGTAGCAGCATAATGAGTGGATTCAGGTATGATGATTCTAACTGAAATAAGTCACACAGAGAAAGAAACGTCATAAGATATCACTAATACACGGAATGTAAACTTGCTACACAGGAACTGAATTACAAAACAAAACAGGGTCTCAAATTTAGAAAACCAACTTATGCTTGCTTAAGGGGAAAGGTGAGTTGGGGTGCTGCATAAAACCAGAGATTGAAATGAGCACAGATAAAGTTCCTTAAGCCAAATATGTAATACACAAGAGCTACTCCTTGCTCAACGAAATGGACTCAACACCCCATATTAAATGCCTAAGAATGTACCTGACTAGTAAGTATCTTAAAACCTATGTATTGCTATGTCTCTGAAAGAGAATCAAGCGTGTGTACAGGGTCATAAACGCAGCAGTGATAGGATTGGAGAGGTTCGGTGAGCAAATGAAGACCCTTTGAAGTCATATTGCATGGTACCCATTCCACGGGTCTCAACTCTCCAGGTTTAAGGGATTCTTCCTTCAGCTAAAACATGCCTGTGGAACCCAGAGTATGATCAACCGTGTGATCGGGAGACGTGTTCCAATATGTCTCAATTCTCGTCCCCTGGTACTCGGGTGCAACATTCCAGACGCTTTACTAACTCTCTCCCAACTTGGAGAGTCAGTGCCTTTAACCTCCTGTTTGGCCCAGTTTGCAATTTCTGCGGAAGATGAACAGGAATAGGGAGAACCAATGAGAGACTAGCTGGAGGTGTCTGGACGTGCAAATTTAACTCTCATTTCCCACCACGAAGAGGAATTAACCAAAGGCTCAGCGTGCCGTGCCGGAACCAGATTAGGGCCTGAAGCAATCCTGTGGTGTTGCGGCCAGCTCACAAGAAAGCGAGTTGAAGAAAGGAGCTCAGGGGCACTGTAATTCACAAACCTGCAGAGTTATAAATGACAGCTATCGTCCAAAAATATACTGAAGTAAGCCTGCCAAGAGGACTTGAAAGCGGGGCAGAATTGCAGGAAACCGATTTCAGGAGGTAGACTGGAATTGCATTTAAAGCATAGGAAAAGAGGCAGAACGTCCACAATGATGCACTTGGCCAAAAAGGGCGTATGCGTTTCTTCCTGAATATATTCAGGAAAAAACGCATACGCCCTTTTTGGCCAACCAAGCAAGCTTGCAAAGGAAATCTGCACTACAATGAAGTCTCACTTCCCCCCGGTCAAAAGGGCCATCTGAAAAAAGTGTAAAATCCAGAAAGGCAGGACAGGCCATGGAGAACTGGGAGCCTTGTTATGCTGATGGGCGGGATGTAAATTGCCAACAGCCACTGGGGAGAAGTGTATGGTGCTTCCTGAAACATCTAAAAAACAGAGGAACAGAGACTAGGGCACTTCCACTTATGGTCCTATAGCTTAGGGAAATTAAAATCAAAAAGACACAGCCACCCCAAAGTTTGGGACGGTTCTGTTTACAAGAACCTCGTTTACGGTACAAGTTCAATATCGCAGAAAGTGTAAAATGGATAAAGAAGTTGTGGTACTTACGTACAATACAATATCACTCAGCAATTAAATCTATGTCATCAGACCCGTAGCAGCATAATGAGTGGATTCAGGTATGATGATTCTAACTGAAATAAGTCACACAGAAAAAGAAACATCATAAGATATCACTAATACACGGAATGTAAACTTGGCTACACAGAACTGAATTACAAAACAGAACAGGGTCTCAAATTTAGAAAACCAACTTATGCTTGCTTAAGGGGAAAGGTGAGTTGGGGTGCTGCATAAAACCAGACATTGAAATGAGCACAGATAAAGTTCCTTAAGCCAAATATGTAATAGACAAGAGCTACTCCTTGCTCAACGAAATGGACACAACACCCCATATTAAACGCCTAAGAATGTGCCTGACTAGTAAGTATCTTAAAACCTATGGATTGCTATGTCTCCGAAAGAGAATCAAGCGTGTGTACAGGGACATAAACGCAGCAGTGATAGGATTGGAGAAGTTCGGTGAGCAAATGAAGACCCTTTGAAGTCATATTGCATGATACCCATTCCACGGGTCTCAACTCTCCAGGTTTAAGGGATTCTTCCTTCAGCGAAAACATGCATGTGGAACCCAGAGTATGATCAACCGTGTGATCGGGAGACGTGTTCCAATATGTCTCAGTTCTCGTCCCCTGGTACTCGGGTGCAACATTCCAGACGCTTTATTAACACTCTCCCGACTTGGAGAGTCAGTGCCTTTAACCTGCTGTTTGGCCCAGTTTGCAATTTCTGCGGAAGATGAACAGGAATAGGGAGAACCGATGAGAGACTAGCTGGAGGTGTCTGGACGGGCAAATTTAACTCTCATTTCCCACCAGTTAGAGGAATTAACCAAAGGCTCAGCGGGCCGTGCCGGAACCAGATTAGGGCCTGTAGCATTCCTGCGGTGTTGCAGCCAGCTCACAAGAAACCGAGTTGAAGAAAGGAGCTCAGGGCACTGTAAGTCACAAACCTGCAGAGTTATAAATGACAGCTATCGTCCAAAAATATACTGAAGTAAGCCTGCCAAGAGGACTTGAAAGCGGGGCAGAATTGCAGGAAACCGATTTCAGGAGGTAGACTGGAATTGCATTTAAAGCATAGGAAAAGAGGCAGAACGTCCACAATGATGCACTTGGCCAAAAAGGGCGTATGCGTTTCTTCCTGAATATATTCAGGAAAAAACGCATACGCCCTTTTTGGCCAACCAAGCAAGCTTGCAAAGGAAATCTGCACTACAATGAAGTCTCACTTCCCCCCGGTCAAAAGGGCCATCTGAAAAAAGTGTAAAATCCAGAAAGGCAGGACAGGCCATGGAGAACTGGGAGCCTTGTTATGCTGATGGGCGGGATGTAAATTGCCAACAGCCACTGGGGAGAAGTGTATGGTGCTTCCTGAAACATCTAAAAAACAGAGGAACAGAGACTAGGGCACTTCCACTTATGGTCCTATAGCTTAGGGAAATTAAAATCAAAAAGACACAGCCACCCCAAAGTTTGGGACGGTTCTGTTTACAAGAACCTCGTTTACGGTACAAGTTCAATATCGCAGAAAGTGTAAAATGGATAAAGAAGTTGTGGTACTTACGTACAATACAATATCACTCAGCAATTAAATCTATGTCATCAGACCCGTAGCAGCATAATGAGTGGATTCAGGTATGATGATTCTAACTGAAATAAGTCACACAGAAAAAGAAACATCATAAGATATCACTAATACACGGAATGTAAACTTGGCTACACAGAACTGAATTACAAAACAGAACAGGGTCTCAAATTTAGAAAACCAACTTATGCTTGCTTAAGGGGAAAGGTGAGTTGGGGTGCTGCATAAAACCAGACATTGAAATGAGCACAGATAAAGTTCCTTAAGCCAAATATGTAATAGACAAGAGCTACTCCTTGCTCAACGAAATGGACACAACACCCCATATTAAACGCCTAAGAATGTGCCTGACTAGTAAGTATCTTAAAACCTATGGATTGCTATGTCTCCGAAAGAGAATCAAGCGTGTGTACAGGGACATAAACGCAGCAGTGATAGGATTGGAGAAGTTCGGTGAGCAAATGAAGACCCTTTGAAGTCATATTGCATGATACCCATTCCACGGGTCTCAACTCTCCAGGTTTAAGGGATTCTTCCTTCAGCGAAAACATGCATGTGGAACCCAGAGTATGATCAACCGTGTGATCGGGAGACGTGTTCCAATATGTCTCAGTTCTCGTCCCCTGGTACTCGGGTGCAACATTCCAGACGCTTTATTAACACTCTCCCGACTTGGAGAGTCAGTGCCTTTAACCTGCTGTTTGGCCCAGTTTGCAATTTCTGCGGAAGATGAACAGGAATAGGGAGAACCGATGAGAGACTAGCTGGAGGTGTCTGGACGGGCAAATTTAACTCTCATTTCCCACCAGTTAGAGGAATTAACCAAAGGCTCAGCGGGCCGTGCCGGAACCAGATTAGGGCCTGTAGCATTCCTGCGGTGTTGCAGCCAGCTCACAAGAAACCGAGTTGAAGAAAGGAGCTCAGGGCACTGTAAGTCACAAACCTGCAGAGTTATAAATGACAGCTATCGTCCAAAAATATACTGAAGTAAGCCTGCCAAGAGGACTTGAAAGCGGGGCAGAATTGCAGGAAACCGATTTCAGGAGGTAGACTGGAATTGCATTTAAAGCATAGGAAAAGAGGCAGAACGTCAACAATGATGCACTTGGCCAAAAAGGGCGTATGCGTTTTTTCCTGAATATTTTCAGCAAAAAACGCATACGCACTTTTTGGCCAACCAAGCAAGCTTGCAAAGGAAATCTGCACTACAATGAAGTCTCACTTCCCCCGGTCAAAAGTGCCATCTGAAAAAAGTGTAAAATCCAGAAAGGCAGGACAGGCCATGGAGAAATGGGAGCCTTGTTATGCTGATGGGCGGGATGTAAATTCCCAACAGCCACTCGGGAGAAGTGCATGGTGTTTCCTGAAACATCTAAAAAACAAAGCAACAGAGCCTAGGGCACTTCCGCTTATGGTCCTATAGCTTAGGGAAACTAAAATCAAAAAGACACAGCCACCCCAAAGTTTGGGATAGCTCTGTTTACAAGAACCTCCTTTACGGTACTACTTCAATATCGCAGAAAGTGAAAAATGGATAAAGAAGCTGTGGTACTTATGTACAATGCACTATCACTCAGCAATGAAATCTATGTCATCAGGCCCGTAGCAGCATAATGAGTGGATTCAGGTATGATGATTCTAACTGAAATAAGTCACACAGAAAAAGAAACATCATAAGATATCACTAATACACGGAATGTAAACTTGGCTACACAGGAACTGGATTACAAAACACAACAGGGTCTCAAATATAGAAACCAACTTATGCTTGCTTAAGGGGAAAGGTGACTTGGGGTGCTGCATAAAACCAGAGATTGAAATGAGCACAGATAAAGTTCCTTAAGCCAAATATGTAATACACAAGAGCTACTCCTTGCTCAACGAAATGGACTAAACACCCCATATTAAATGCCTAAGAATGTACCTGACTAGTAAGTATCTTAAAACCTATGGATTGCTATGTCTCCGAAAGAGAATCAAGCTTGTGTACACGGGCATAAACGCAGCAGTGATAGGATTGGAGAGGTTCGGTGAGCAAATGAAGACCCTTTGAAGTCATATTGCATGGTACCCATTCCACGGGTCTCAACTCTCCAGGTTTAAGGGATTCTTCCTTCAGCTAAAACATGCTTGTGGAACCCAGAGTATGATCAACCGTGTGATCGGGAGACGTGTTGAAATATGTCTCAGTTCTTGTCACCTGGTACTCGGGTGCAACATTCCAGATGCTTTATTAACACTCTCCCGACTTGGAGAGTCAGTGCCTTTAACCTCCTGTTTGGCCCAGTTTGCAATTTCTGTGGAAGATGAACAGGAATAGGGAGAATCAATGAGAGACTAGCTGGAGGTGTCTGGACGGGCAAATTTAACTCTCATTTCCCACCAGGAAGAGGAATTAACCAAAGGCTCAGCGTGCCGTGCCAGAACCAGATTAGGGCCTGAAGCAATCCTGCGGTGTTGCGGCCAGCTCACAAGAAAGCGAGTTGAAGAATGGAGCTCAGGGGCACTGTAATTCACAAACCTGCAGAGTTATAAATGACAGCTATCGTCTAAAAATATACTGAAGTAAGCCTGCCAAGAGGACTGGAAAGCGGGGCAGAATTGAAGGAAACCGATTTCAGGAGGTAGACTGGAATTGCATTTAAAGCATAGGAAAAGAGGCAGAACGTGGACAATGATGCACTTGGCCAAAAAGGGCGTATGCGTTTTTTCCTGAATATATTCAGGCAAAAACGCATACGCCCTTTTTGGCCAACCAAGCAAGCTTGCAAAGGAAATCTGCACTACAATGAAGTCTCACTTCCCCCCGGTCAAAAGGGCCATCTGAAAAAAGTGTAAAATCCAGAAAGGCAGGACAGGCCATGGAGAACTGGGAGACTTGTTATGCTGATGGGAGGGATGTAAATTGCCAACAGCCACTGGGGAGAAGTGTATGGTGCTTCCTGAAACATCTAAAAAACAAAGCAACAGAGCCTAGGGCACTTCCACTTATGGTCCTATAGCTTAGGGAAATTAAAATGAAAAAGACACAGCCACCCCAAAGATTGGGACGGCTCTGTTTACAAGAACCTCGTTTACGGGACAAGTTCAATATCGCAGAAAGTGAAAAATGGATAAAAAATTTTGGTACTTACGTACAATGCAATATCACTCAGCAATGAAATCAATGTCATCAGGCCCATAGCAGCATAATGAGTGAATTCAAGTATGATGATTCTAACTGAAATAAGTCACAAGAAAAAGAAACATCATAAGATATCATTAATACACGGAATGTAAACTTGGCTACACAGGAACTGGATTACAAAACAGAACAGGGTCTCAAATTTAGAAAACCAACTTATGCCTGCTTAAGGGGAAAGGTGAGTTGGGGTGCTGCATAAAACCAGAGATTGAAATGAGCACAGATATAGTTCCTTAAGCCAAATATGTAATACACAAGAGCTACTCCTTGCTCAACGAAATGGACTCAACACCCCATATTAAACGCCTAAGAATGTACCTGACTAGTAAGTATCTTAAAACCTATGGATTGCTATGTCTCCGAAAGAGAATCAAGCTTGTGTACACGGGCATAAACGCAGCAGTGATAGGATTGGAGAGGTGCGGTGAGCAAATGAAGACCCTTTGAAGTCATATTGCATGGTACCCGTTCCACGGGTCTCAACTCTCCAGGTTTAAGGGATTCTTCCTTCAGCTAAAGCATGCATGTGGAACCCAGAGTATGATCAACCGTGTGATCGGGAGACGTGTTCCAATATGTCTCAGTGCTCGTCCCCTGGTACTCGGGTGCAACATTCCAGATGCTTTATTAACACTCTCCCGACTTGGAGAGTCAGTGCCTTTAACCTCCTGTTTGGCCCAGTTTGCAATTTCTGTGGAAGATGAACAGGAATAGGGAGAATCAATGAGAGACTAGCTGGAGGTGTCTGGACGGGCAAATTTAACTCTCATTTCCCACCAGGAAGAGGAATTAACCAAAGGCTCAGCATGCCATGCCGGAACCAGATTAGGGCCTGAAGCAATCCTGCGGTGTTGCGGCCAGCTCACAAGAAAGCAAGTTGAAGAATGGAGCTCAGGGGCACTGTAATTCACAAACCTGCAGAGTTATAAATGACAGCTATCGTCTAAAAATATACTGAAGTAAGCCTGCCAAGAGGACTTGAACGCGGGGCAGAATTGCAGGAAACCGATTTCAGGAGGTAGACTGGAATTGCATTTAAAGCATAGGAAAAGAGGCAGAACGTTGACAATGATGCACTTGGCCAAAAAGGGCGTATGCGTTTTTTCCTGAATATATTCAGGGAAAAACGCATACGCCCTTTTTGGCCAACCAAGCAAGCTTGCAAAGGAAATCTGCACTACAATGAAGTCTCACTTCCCCCCAGTCAAAAGGGCCATCTGAAAAAAGTGTAAAATCCAGAAAGGCAGGACAGGCCATGGAGAACTGGGAGACTTGTTATGCTGATGGGCGGGATGTAAATTGCCAACAGCCACTGGGGAGAAGTGTATGGTGCTTCCTGAAACATCTAAAAAACAAAGCAACAGAGCCTAGGGCACTTCCACTTATGGTCCTATAGCTTAGGGAAATTAAAATCAAAAAGACACAGCCACCCCAAAGATTGGGACGGCTCTGTTTACAAGAACCTCGTTTACGGGACAAGTTCAATATCGCAGAAAGTGAAAAATGGATAAAAAAGTTTTGGTACTTACGTACAATGCAATATCACTCAGCAATGAAATCAATGTCATCAGGCCCGTAGCAGCATAATGAGTGAATTGAAGTATGATGATTCTAACTGAAATAAGTCACAAGAAAAAGAAACATCATAAGATATCATTAATACACGGAATGTAAACTTGGCTACACAGGAACTGGATTACAAAACAGAACAGGGTCTCAAATTTAGAAAACCAACTTATGCTTGCTTAAGGGGAAAGGTGAGTTGGGGTGCTGCATAAAACCAGAGATTGAAATGAGCACAGATAAAGTTCCTTAAGCCAAATATGTAATACACAAGAGCTACTCCTTGCTCAACGAAATGGACTCAACACCCCATATTAAACGTCTAAGAATATACCTGACTAGTAAGTATCTTAAAACCTATGGATTGCTATGTCTCCGAAAGAGAATCAAGCTTGTGTACACGGGCATAAACGCAGCAGTGATAGGATTGGAGAGGTTCGGTGAGCAAATGAAGACCCTTTGAAGTCATATTGCATGGTACCCATTCCACGGGTCTCAACTCTCCAGGTTTAAGGGATTCTTCCTTCAGCTAAAGCATGCATGTGGAACCCAGAGTATGATCAACCGTGTGATCGGGAGACGTGTTCCAATATGTCTCATTTCTCGTCCCCTGGTACTCGGGTGCAACATTCCAGATGCTTTATTAACACTCTCCCGACTTGGAGAGTCAGTGCCTTTAACCTCCTGTTTGGCCCAGTTTGCAATTTCTGTGGAAGATGAACAGGAATAGGGAGAATCAATGAGAGACTAGCTGGAGGTGTCTGGACGGGCAAATTTAACTCTCATTTCCCACCAGGAAGAGGAATTAACCAAAGGCTCAGCATGCCATGCCGGAACCAGATTAGGGCCTGAAGCAATCCTGCGGTGTTGCGGCCAGCTCACAAGAAAGCAAGTTGAAGAATGGAGCTCAGGGGCACTGTAATTCACAAACCTGCAGAGTCATAAATGACAGCTATCGTCCAAAAATATACTGAAGTAAGGCTGCCAAGAGGACTTGATACTTGGGCAGAATTGCAGGAAACCGATGTCAGGAGGTAGACTGGAATTGCATTTAAAGCATAGGAAAAGAGGCAGAACGTGGACAATGATGCACTTGGCCAAAAAGGGCGTATGCGTTTTTTCCTGAATATATTCAGGGAAAAACGCATACGCCCTTTTTGGCCAACCAAGCAAGCTTGCAAAGGAAATCTGCACTACAATGAAGTCTCACTTCCCCTGGGTCAAAAGGGCCATCTGAAGAAAGTGTAAAATCCAGAAAGGCAGGACAGGCCATGGAGAACTGGGAGACTTGTTATGCTGATGGGCGGGATGTAAATTGCCAACAGCCACTGGGGAGAAGTGTATGGTGCTTCCTGAAACATCTAAAAGACAAAGCAACAGAGCCTAGGGCACTTCCACTTATGGTCCTATAGCTTAGGGAAATTAAAATCAAAAAGACACAGCCACCCCAAAGATTGGGACGGCTCTGTTTACAAGAACCTCGTTTACGGGACAAGTTCAATATCGCAGAAAGTGAAAAATGGATAAAAAAGTTTTGGTACTTACGTACAATGCAATATCACTCAGCAATGAAATCAATGTCATCAGGCCCGTAGCACCATAATGAGTGAATTCAAGTATGATGATTCTAACTGAAATAAGTCACAAGAAAAAGAAACATCATAAGATATCACTAATACACGGAATGTAAACTTGGCTACACAGGAACTGGATTACAAAACAGAACAGGGTCTCAAATTTAGAAAACCCACTTATGCTTGCTTAAGGGGAAAGGTGAGTTGGGGTGCTGCATAAAACCAGAGATTGAAATGAGCACAGATAAAGTTCCTTAAGCCAAATATGTAATACACAAGAGCTACTCCTTGCTCAACGAAATGGACACAACACCCCATATTAAACGTCTAAGAATGTAGCTGACTAGTAAGTATCTTAAAACCTATGGATTGCTATGTCTCCGAAAGAGAATCAAGCTTGTGTACACGGGCATAAACGCAGCAGTGATAGGATTGGAGAGGTTCAGTGAGCAAATGAAGACCCTTTGAAGTCATATTGCATGGTACCCATTCCACGGGTCTCAACTCTCCAGGTTTAAGGGATTCTTCCTTCAGCTAACACATGCATGTGGAACCCAGAGTATGATCAACCGTGTGATCGGGAGACGTGTTCTAATATGTCTCATTTCTCGTCCCCTGGTACTCGGGTGCAACATTCCAGATGCTTTATTAACACTCTCCCGACTTGGAGAGTCAGTGCCTTTAACCTCCTGTTTGGCCCAGTTTGCAATTTCTGTGGAAGATGAACAGGAATAGGGAGAATCAATGAGAGACTAGCTGGAGGTGTCTGGACGGGCAAATTTAACTCTCATTTCCCACCAGGAAGAGGAATTAACCAAAGGCTCAGCATGCCATGCCGGAACCAGATTAGGGCCTGAAGCAATCCTGCGGTGTTGCGGCCAGCTCACAAGAAAGCAAGTTGAAGAATGGAGCTCAGGGGCACTGTAATTCACAAACCTGCAGAGTCATAAATGACAGCTATCGTCCAAAAATAAACTGAAGTAAGGCTGCCAAGAGGACTTGATACCGGGGCAGAATTGCAGGAAACTGATGTCAGGAGGTAGACTGGAATTGCATTTAAAGCATAGGAAAAGAGGCAGAAGGTCGACAATGATGCACTTGGCCAAAAAGGGCGTATGCGTTTTTTCCTGAATATATTCAGGAAAAAACGCATACGCCCTTTTTGGCCAACCAAGCAAGCTTGCAAAGGAAATCTGCACTACAATGAAGTCTCACTTCCCCTGGGTCAAAAGGGCCATCTGAAGAAAGTGTAAAATCCAGAAAGGCAGGACAGGTCATGGAGAACTGGGAGCCTTGTTATGCTGATGGGCGGGATGTAAATTGCCAACAGCCACTTGGGAGAAGTGTATGGTGTTTCCTGAAACATCTAAAAAACAAAGCAACAGAGCCTAGGGCACTTCCACTTATGGTCCTATAGCTTAGGGAAATTAAAATCAAAAAGACACAGCCACCCCAAAGTTTGGGACAGTTCTGTTTACAAGAACCTCGTTTACGGTACAAGTTCAATATCGCAGAAAGTGTAAAATGGATAAAGAAGTTGTGGTACTTACGTACAATACAATATCACTCAGCAATTAAATCTATGTCATCAGACCCGTAGCAGCATAATGAGTGGATTCAGGTATGATGATTCTAACTGAAATAAGTCACACAGAAAAAGAAACATCATAAGATATCACTAATACACGGAATGTAAACTTGGCTACACAGAACTGAATTACAACACAGAACAGGGTCTCAAATTTAGAAAACCAACTTATGCTTGCTTAAGGGGAAAGGTGAGTTGGGGTGCTGCATAAAACCAGACATTGAAATGAGCACAGATAAAGTTCCTTAAGCCAAATATGTAATAGACAAGAGCTACTCCTTGCTCAACGAAATGGACACAACACCCCATATTAAACGCCTAAGAATGTGCCTGACTAGTAAGTATCTTAAAACCTATGGATTGCTATGTCTCCGAAAGAGAATCAAGCGTGTGTACAGGGACATAAACGCAGCAGTGATAGGATTGGAGAGGTTCGGTGAGCAAATGAAGACCCTTTGAAGTCATATTGCATGATACCCATTCCACGGGTCTCAACTCTCCAGGTTTAAGGGATTCTTCCTTCAGCTAAAACATGCATGTGGAACCCAGAGTATGATCAACCGTGTGATCGGGAGATGTGTTCCAATATGTCTCAGTTCTCGTCCCCTGGTACTCGGGTGCAACATTCCAGATGCTTTATTAACACTCTCCCGACTTGGAGAGTCAGTGCCTTTAACCTGCTGTTTGGCCCAGTTTGCAATTTCTGCGGAAGATGAACAGGAATAGGGAGAACCGATGAGAGACTAGCTGGAGGTGTCTGGACGGGCAAATTTAACTCTCATTTCCCACCAGTTAGAGGAATTAACCAAAGACTCAGCGGGCCGTGCCGGAACCAGATTAGGGCCTGTAGCAATCCTGCGGTGTTGCAGCCAGCTCACAAGAAACCGAGTTGAAGAAAGGAGCTCAGGGGCACTGTAAGTCACAAACCTGCAGAGTTATAAATGACAGCTATCGTCCAAAAATATACTGAAGTAAGCCTGCCAAGAGGACTTGAAAGCGGGGCAGAATTGCAGGAAACCGATTTCAGGAGGTAGACTGGAATTGCATTTAAAGCATAGGAAAAGAGGCAGAACGTCAACAATGATGCACTTGGCCAAAAAGGGCGTATGTGTTTTTTCCTGAATACATTCAGGAAAAAACGCATACGCCCTTTTGGGCCAACCAAGCAAGCTTGCAAAGGAAATCTGCACTACAATGAAGTCTCACTTCCCCCCGGTCAAAAGGGCCATCTGAGAAAAGTGTTAAATCCAAGAAGGCAGGACAGGCCATGGAGAACTGGGAGCCTTGTTATGCTGATGGGCGGGATGTAAATTGCCAACAGCCACTTGGGAGAAGTGTATGGTGTTTCCTGAAACATCTAAAAAACAAAGCAACAGAGCCTAGGGCACTTCCACTTATGGTCCTATAGCTTAGGGAAATTAAAATCAAAAACACACAGCCACCCCAAAGTTTGGGACGGTTCTGTTTACAAGAACCTCGTTTACGGTACATGTTCAATATCACAGAAAGTGAAAAATGGATAAAGAAGTTGTGGTACTTACGTACAATACAATATCACTCCGCAATGAAATCTATGTCATCAGGCCCGTAGCAGCATAATGAGTGGATTCAGGTATGATGATTCTAACTGAAATAAGTCACACAGAAAAAGAAACATCATAAGATATCACTAATACACGGAATGTAAACTTGGCTACACAGAACTGAATTACAAAACAGAACAGGGTCTCAAATTTAGAAAACCAACTTATGCTTGCTTAAGGGGAAAGGTGAGTTGGGGTGCTGCATAAAACCAGACATTGAAATGAGCACAGATAAAGTTCCTTAAGCCAAATATGTAATAGACAAGAGCTACTCCTTGCTCAACGAAATGGACTCAACACCCCATATTAAACGCCTAAGAATGTGCCTGACTAGTAAGTATCTTAAAACCTATGGATTGCTATGTCTCCGAAAGAGAATCAAGCGTGTGTACAGGGGCATAAACGCAGCAGTGATAGGATTGGAGAGGTTCGGTGAGCAAATGAAGACCCTTTGAAGTCATAGAGCTTGGTACCCATTCCACGGGTCTCAACTCTCCAGGTTTAAGGGATTCTTCCTTCAGCTAAAGCATGCATGTGGAACCAGAGTATGATCAACCGTGTGATCGGGAGACGTGTTCCAATATGTCTCAGTTCTCGTCCCCTGGTACTCGTGTGCAACATTCCAGACGCTTTACTAACGCTTTGCCGACTTGGAGAGTCAGTGCCTTTAACCTCCTGTTTGGCCCAGTTTGCAATTTCTGCGGAAGATGAACAGGAATAGGGAGAACCAACGAGAGACTAGCTGGAGGTGTCTGGACGGGCAAATTTAACTCTTATTTCACACCAGGAAGAGGATTAACCAAAAGCTCAGCGTGCCGTGCCGGACCCAGATTAGGGCCTGAAGCAATCCTGCGGTGTTGCGGGCAGCTCACAAGAAAGCGAGTTGAAGAAAGGAGCTCAAGAGCACTGTAATTCACAAACCTGCAGAGTGATAAATGACAGCTATCGTCCAAAAATATACTGAAGTAAGGCTGCCAAGCGGACTTGAAAGCGGGGCACAATTGCAGGAAACCGATTTCAGGAGGCAGACTGGAATTGCATTTAAAGCATAGGAAAAGAGGCAGAACGTCGACAATGATGCACTTGGCCAAAAAGGGCGTATGCGTTTTTTCCTGAATATATTCAGGGAAAAACGCATACGCACTTTTTGGCCAACCAAGCAAGCTTGCAAAGGAAATCTGCACTACAATGAAGTCTCACTTCCCCCCGGTCAAAAGGGCAATCTGAAAAAAGTGTAAAATCTAGAAAGGCAGGACGGGCCATGGAGAACTGGGAGCCTTGTTATGCTGATGGGCGGGGTGTAAATTGCCAACAGCCACTAGGGAGAAGTGTATGGTGTTTCCTGAAACATATAAAAAACAAAGCAACAGAGCCTAGGGCACTTCCACTTATGGTCCTATAGCTTAGGGAAATTAAAATCAAAAAGACACAGCCACCCCAAAGTTTGGGACGGCTCTGTTTACAAGAACCTCGTTTACGGTACAAGTTCAATATCGCAGATAGCAAAAAATGGATAAAGAAATTGTGGTACTTATGTACAATGCAATATCACTCAGCAATGAAATCTATGTCATCAGGCCCGTAGCAGCATAATGAGTGGATTCAGGTATGATGATTCTAACTGAAATAAGTCACACAGAAACAGAAACATCATAAGATATCACTAATACACGGAATGTAAACTTGGTTACACAGGAACTGGATTACAAAAAAAAGAGGGTCTCAAATTTAGAAAACCAACTTATGCTTGCTTAAGGGGAAAGGTGAGTTGGGTTGCTGCATAAAACCAGAGATTGAAATGAGCACAGATAAAGTTCCTTAAGCCAAATATATAATAGACAAGAGCTACTCCTTGCTCAACGAAATGGACTCAACACCCCATATTAAACGCCTAAGTATGTACCTGACTAGTAAGTATCTTAAAACCTATGGATTGCTATGTCTCCGAAAGAGAATCAAGCATGTGTACAGGGGCGTAAATGCAGTTGTGATAGGATTGGAGAGGTTCGGTGAGCAAATGAAGACCCTTTGAAGTCATATTGCATGGTACCCATTCCACGGGTCTCAATTCTCAAGGTTTAAAGGATTCTTCCTTCAGCTAAAGCATGCATGTGGAACCCAGAGTATGATCAACCGTGTGATCGGGAGACGTGTTCCAATATGTCTCAGTTCTCGTCCCCTGGTACTCGGGTGCAACATTCCAGACGCTTTACTAACACTCTCCCGACTTGGAGAGTCAGTGCCTTTAACCTCCTGTTTGGCCCAGTTTGCAATTTCTGAGGAAGATGAAGAGGAATAGGGAGAACCGATGAGAGACTAGCTGGAGGTGTCTGGACGGGCAAATTTAACTCTCATCTCCCACCAGGAAGAGGAATTAACCAAAGGCTCAGCGGGCTGTGCCAGAACAAGATTAGGGCCTGAAGCAATCCTGCGGTGTTGCGGCCAGCTCACAAGAAAGCAAGTTGAAGAAAGGAGCTCAGGGGCACTGTAACTCACAAACCTGCAGAGTTATAAATGACAGCTATCGTCTAAAAATATACTGAAGTAAGGCTGCCAAGCGGACTTGAAAGCGGGGCAGAATTGCAGGAAACCGATTTCAGGAGGTAGACTGGAATTGCATTTAAAGCATAGGAAAAGAGGCAGAACGTCGACAATGATGCACTTGGCCAAAAAGGGCGTATGCGTTTTTTCCTGAATATATTCAGGAAAAAACACATACGCCCTTTTTGGCCAACCAAGCAAGCTTGCAAAGGAAATCTGCACTACAATGAAGTCTCACTTCCCCTAGGTCAAAAGAGCCATCTGAAGAAAGTGTAAAATCCAGAAAGGCAGGACAGGCCATGGAGAACTGGGAGCCTTGTTATGCTGATGGGCGGGATGTAAATTGCCAACAGCCAGTGGGGAGAAGTGTATGGTGTTTCCTGAAACATCTAAAAAACAAAGCAACAGAGCCTAGGGCACTTCCACTTATGGTCCTATAGCTTAGGGAAATTAAAATCAAAAAGACACAGCCACCCCACAGTTTGGGACGGCTCTGTTTACAAGAACCTCGTTTACGGTACAAGTTCAATATCGCAGAAAGCGAAAAATGGATAAAGAAGTTGTGGTACTTACGTACAATACAATATCACTCAGCAATGACATCTATGTCATCAGGCCCGTAGCAGCATAATGAGTGGATTCAGGTATGATGATTCTAACTGAAATAAGTCACACAGAAAATGAAACATCATAAGATATCACTAATACACGGAATGTAAACTTGGCTACACAGAACTGAATTACAAAACAGAACAGGGTCTCAAATTTAGAAAACCAACTTATGCTTGCTTAAGGGGAAAGGTGAGTTGGGGTGCTGCATAAAACCAGAGATTGAAATGAGCACAGATAAAGTTCCTTAAGCCAAATATATAATAGACAAGAGCTACTCCTTGCTCAACGAAATGGACTCAACACCCCATATTAAACGCCTAAGTATGTACCTGACTAGTAAGTATCTTAAAACCTATGGATTGCTATGTCTCCGAAAGAGAATCAAGCATGTGTACAGGGGCGTAAATGCAGTTGTGATAGGATTGGAGAGGTTCGGTGAGCAAATGAAGACCCTTTGAAGTCATATTGCATGGTACCCATTCCACGGGTCTCAATTCTCAAGGTTTAAAGGATTCTTCCTTCAGCTAAAGCATGCATGTGGAACCCAGAGTATGATCAACCGTGTGATCGGGAGACGTGTTCCAATATGTCTCAGTTCTCGTCCCCTGGTACTCGGGTGCAACATTCCAGACGCTTTACTAACACTCTCCCGACTTGGAGAGTCAGTGCCTTTAACCTCCTGTTTGGCCCAGTTTGCAATTTCTGAGGAAGATGAAGAGGAATAGGGAGAACCGATGAGAGACTAGCTGGAGGTGTCTGGACGGGCAAATTTAACTCTCATCTCCCACCAGGAAGAGGAATTAACCAAAGGCTCAGCGGGCTGTGCCAGAACAAGATTAGGGCCTGAAGCAATCCTGCGGTGTTGCGGCCAGCTCACAAGAAAGCAAGTTGAAGAAAGGAGCTCAGGGGCACTGTAACTCACAAACCTGCAGAGTTATAAATGACAGCTATCGTCTAAAAATATACTGAAGTAAGGCTGCCAAGCGGACTTGAAAGCGGGGCAGAATTGCAGGAAACCGATTTCAGGAGGTAGACTGGAATTGCATTTAAAGCATAGGAAAAGAGGCAGAACGTCGACAATGATGCACTTGGCCAAAAAGGGCGTATGCGTTTTTTCCTGAATATATTCAGGAAAAAACACATACGCCCTTTTTGGCCAACCAAGCAAGCTTGCAAAGGAAATCTGCACTACAATGAAGTCTCACTTCCCCTAGGTCAAAAGAGCCATCTGAAGAAAGTGTAAAATCCAGAAAGGCAGGACAGGCCATGGAGAACTGGGAGCCTTGTTATGCTGATGGGCGGGATGTAAATTGCCAACAGCCAGTGGGGAGAAGTGTATGGTGTTTCCTGAAACATCTAAAAAACAAAGCAACAGAGCCTAGGGCACTTCCACTTATGGTCCTATAGCTTAGGGAAATTAAAATCAAAAAGACACAGCCACCCCACAGTTTGGGACGGCTCTGTTTACAAGAACCTCGTTTACGGTACAAGTTCAATATCGCAGAAAGCGAAAAATGGATAAAGAAGTTGTGGTACTTACGTACAATACAATATCACTCAGCAATGACATCTATGTCATCAGGCCCGTAGCAGCATAATGAGTGGATTCAGGTATGATGATTCTAACTGAAATAAGTCACACAGAAAATGAAACATCATAAGATATCACTAATACACGGAATGTAAACTTGGCTACACAGAACTGAATTGCAAAACAGAACAGGGTCTCAAATTTAGAAAACCAACTTATGCTTGCTTAAGGGGAAAGGTGAGTTGGGGTGCTGCATAAAACCAGAGATTGAAATGAGCACAGATAAAGTTCCTTAAGCCAAATATATAATAGACAAGAGCTACTCCTTGCTCAACGAAATGGACTCAACACACCATATTAAACGCATAAGAATGTACCTGACTAGTAAGTATCTTAAAAGCTATGGATCGCTATGTCTCCGAAAGAGAATCAAGCAGGGGCATAAACGCAGCAGTGATAGGATTGGAGCGGTTCGGTGAGCAAATGAAGACCCTTTGAAGTCATATTGCATGGTACCAATTCCACGGGTCTCAACTCTCCAGGTTTAAGGGATTCTTCCTTCAGCTAAAACATGCATGTGGAACCCAGAGTATGATCAACCGTGTGATCGGGAGACGTTTTCCAATATGACTCAGTTCTCGTCCCCTGGTACTCGGGTGCAACATTCCAGACGCTTTACTAACACTCTCCCGACTTGGAGAGTCAGTGCCTTTAACCTCCTGTTTGGACCAGTTTGCAATTTCTGCGGAAGATGAACAGGAATAAGGAGAACCAATGAGAGACTAGCTGGAGGTGTCTGGACGGGCAAATTTAACTCTCATTTCCCACCAGGAAGAGGAATTAACCAAAGGCTCAGCGTGCCGTGCCGGAACCAGATTAGGGCCTGAAGCAATCCTGCGGTGTTGCGGCCAGCTCACAAGAAAGCGAGTTGAAGAAAGGAGCTCAGGGGCACTGTAATTCAGAACTTGCAGAGTTATAAATGACAGCTATCGTCCAAAAATATACTGAAGTAAGGCTGCCAAGAGGACTTGAAAGCGGGGCAGAATTGCAGGAAACCGATTTCAGGAGGTAGACTGGAATTGCATTTAAAGCATAGGAAAAGAGGCAGAACGTCCACAATGATGCACTTGGCCAAAATGGGCGTATGCGTTTTTTCCTGAATATATTCAGGAAAAAACGCATACGCCCTTTTTGGCCAACCAAGCAAGCCTGCAAAGGAAATCTGCACTACAATGAAGTCTCACTTCCCCCCGGTCAAAAGGGCCATCTGAAAAAAGTGTAAAATCCAGAAAGGCAGGACAGGCCATGGAGAACTGGGAGCCTTGTTATGCTGATGGGCGGGATGTAAATTGCCAACAGCCACTGGTTGGAAGTGTATGGTGTTTCCTGAAACATCTAAAAAACAGAGGAACAGAGCCTAGGGCACTTCCACTTATGGTCCTATAGCTTAGGGAAATTAAAGTCAAAAAGACACAGCCACCCCAAAGTTTGGGATGGCTCTGTTTACAAGAACCTCGTTTACGGTACAAGTTCAATATCGCAGAAAGTGAAAAATGGATAAAGAAGTTGTGGTACTTACGTACAATGCAATATCACTCAGCAATGAAATCTATGTCATCAGGCCCGTAGCAGCATAGAGTGGATTCAGGTATGATCATTCTAACTGAAATAAGTCACACAGAAAAAGAAACATCATAAGATATCACTAATACACGGAATGTAAACTTGGCTACACAAGAACTGGATTACAAAACAGAACAGGGTCTCAAATTTAGAAAACAACTTATGCTTGCTTAAGGGGAAAGGTGAGTTGGGGTGCTGCATAAAACCAGAGATTGAAATGAGCACAGATAAAGTTCCTTAAGCCAAACATGTAATAGACAAGAGCTACTCCTTGCTCAATGAAATGGACTCAACACCCCATATTAAACGCCTAAGATTGTACCTGCCTAGTAAGTATCTTAAAACCTATGGATTGCTATGTCTCCGAAAGTGAATCAAGCGTGTGTACAGGGGTATAAACGCAGCAGTGATAGGATTGGAGAGGTTCGGTGAGCAAATGAAGACCCTTTGAAGTCATATTGCATGGTACCCATTCCACGGGTCTCAACTCTCCAGGTTTAAGGCATTCTTCCTTCAGCTAAAACATGCATGTGGAACCCAGAGTATGATCAACCATGTGATCGGGAGACGTGTTCCAATATGTCTCAGTTTTCATCCCCTGGTACTCGGGAGCAACATTGCAGACGCTTTACTAACACTCTCCCGACTTGGAGAGTCAGTGCCTTTAACCTCCTCTTTGGCCCAGTTTGCAATTTCTGCGGAAGATGGACAGGAAGAGGGAGAACAAATGAGAGACTAGCTGGAGGTGTTTGGACGGGCAAATTTAACTCTCATTTCCCACCAGGAAGAGGAATTAACCAAAGGCTCAACGTGCCGTGCCGGAAACACATTAGGGCCTGAAGCAATCCTGTGGTGTTGCGGACAGCTCACAATAAAGCGAGTTGAAGAAAGGAGCTCAGGGGCACTGTAATTCACAAACCTGCAGAGTTATAAATGACAGCTATCGTCCAAAAATATACTGAAGTAAGGCTGCCTAGAGGACTTGAAAGCGGGGCAGAATTGCAGGAAACCGATTTCAGAACGTAGACTGGAATTGCATTTAAAGCATAGGAAAAGAGGTACAACGTCGACAATGATGCACTTGGCCAAAAAGGGCGTATGCGTTTTTTCCTGAATATATTCAGGAAAAAACGCATACGCCCTTTTTGGCCAACCAAGCAAACCTGCAAAGGAAATCTGCACTACAATGATGTCTCACTTCCCCCCGGTCAAAAGGGCCATCTGAAAAAAGTGTAAAATCCAGAAAGGCAGGACAGGCCATGGAGAACTGGGAGCCTTGTTATGCTGATGGGCGGGATGTAAATTGCCAACAGCCACTCTGGAGAAGTGTATGGTGTTTCCTGAAACATCTAAAAAACAAAGCAACAGAGCCTAGGGCACTTCCACTTATGGTCCTATAGCTTAGGGAAATTAAAATCAAAAAGACACAGCCACCCCAAAGTTTTAGATGGCTCTGTTTACAAGAACCTAGTTTACAGTACACGTTCAATATCGCAGAAAGTGAAAAATGGACAAAGAAGTTGTGGTACTTACGTACAATGCAATATCACTCAGCAATGATATCTATGTCATCAGGCCCGTAGCAGCATAATGAGTGGATTCAGGTATGATGATTCTAACTGAAATAAGTCACACAGAAAAAGAAACATCATAAGATATCACTAATACACTGAATGTAAACTTGGCTACACAGGAACTGAATTACAAAACAGAACAGGGTCTCAAATTTAGAAAATCAACTTATGCTTGCTTAAGAGGAAAGGTGAGTTGGGGTGCTGCATAAAACCAGAGATTGACATGAGCACAGATAAAGTTCCTTAAGCCAAACATGTAATAGACAAGAGCTACTCCTTGCTCAAGGAAATGGACTCAACACCCCCTATTAAACGCCTAAGAATGTACCTGACTATTAAGTATCTTAAAACCTATGGATTGCTATGTCTCTGAAAGAGAATCAAGCATGTGTACAGGGGCATAAACGCAGCAGTCATAGGATTGGAGACATTCGGTGAGCCAATGAAGACCCTTTGAAGTCATATTGCATGGTACCCATTCCACGGGTCTCAACTCTCCAGGTTTAAGGGATTCTTCCTTCAGCTAAAACATGCATGTGGAACCCAGAGTATGATCCACCGTGTGATCGGAGACGTGTTCCAATATGTCTCAGTTCTCGTCCCCTGGTACTCGGGTGCAACATTCCAGAGGCTTTACTAACACGCTCCCGACTTGGAGAGTCAGTGCCTTTAACCTCCTGTTTGGCCCAGTTTGCAATTTCTGCGGAAGATGAACAGGAATAGGGAGAACCAATGGAAACTAGCTGGGGGTGTCTGGACGGGCAAATTTAATTCTCATTTCCCACAAGGAAGAGGAATTAACCAAAGGCTTAACCTTCCGTGCCGGAACCGGATTAGGGCCTGAAGCAATCCTGCGGTGTTGCGGCCAGCTCACAAGAAAGCAAGTTGAAGAAAGGAGCTCAGGGGCACTGTAATTCACAAACCTGCAGAGTTATAAATGACAGCTATCGTCCAAAAATATACTGAAGTAAGCCTGCCAAGACGACTTGAAAGCGGGGCAGAATTGCAGGAAACCGATTTCAGGAGGTAGACTAGAATTGCATTTAAAGCATAGGAAAAGAGGCAGAACGTCGACAATGATGCACTTGGCCAAAAAGGGTGTATGTGTTTTTTCCTGAATATATTCAGGAAAAAACGGATACGCTCTTTTTGGCCTACCAAGCAAGCTTGCAAAGGAAATCTGCACTACAATGAAGTCTCACTATCCCCCTGTCAAAAGGGCCATCTGAACAATGTGTAAAATCCAGAAAGGCAGGACAGGCCATGGAGAACTGGGAGCCTTGTTATGCTGATGGGCGGGATGTAAATTGCCAACAGCCACTCTGGAGAAGTGTATGGTGTTTCCTGAAACATCTAAAAAACAAAGCAACAGAGCCAAGGGCACTTCCACGTATGGTCCTATAGCTTAGGGAAATTAAAATCAAATAGACACAGCCACCCCAAAGTTTGGGATGGCTCTGTTTACAAGAACCTCTTTTACGGTACAAGTTCAATATCGCAGAAAGCGAAAAATGGACAAAGAAGTTGTGGTACTTACGTACAATGCAATATCACTCAGCAATGAAATCTATGTCATCAGGGCCGTAGCAGCATAATGAGTGGATTCAGGTATGATGATTCTAACTGAAATAAGTCACACAGAAAAAGAAACATCATAATATATCACTAATACACGGAATGTAAACTTGGCTACACAGGAACTGGATTACAAACAGAACAGGGTCTCAAATGTAGAAAACCAACTTATGCTTGCTTAAGGGGAAAGGTGAGTTGGGGTGCTGCATAAAACCAGAGATTGAAATGAGCACAGATAAGGTTCCTTAAGCCAAATATGGAATACACAAGAGCTACTCCTTGCTCAACGAAATGGACTCAAAACCCCATATTAAACGCCTAATAATGTACCTGACAATAAGTATCTTAAAACCTATGGATTGCTATGTCTCTGAAAGAGAATCAAGCGTGAGTACAGCGCCATAAACGCAGCAGTGATAGGATTGGAGAGGTTCGGTGAGAAAATGAAGACCCTTTGAATTCGTATTGCATGGTACCCATTCCACGGGTCTCAACTCTCCAGGTTTAAGGGATTCTTCCTTCAGCTAAACATGCATTTGGAACCCAGACTATGATCAACCGTGTGATCGTGAGTCATGTTCACATATGTCTCAATTCTCATCCCCTGGTACTCGGGTGCAACATTCTAGACACTTTACTAACACTCTCCCTACTTGGAGAGTCAGTGCCTTTAACCTCCTGTTTGGCCCAGTTTGCAAATTCCGCGGATGATGAACAGGAATAGGGAACACCAATGAGAGACTAGCTGGAGATGTCTGGACGGGCAAATTTAACTCTCATTTCCCACCAGGAAGAGGAATTAAGCAAAGGCTCAGCGTGCCGTGCCGGAACCAGATTAGGGCCTGAAGCAATCCTGCGGTGTTGCGGCCAGCTCACAAGAAAGCGAGTTGAAGAAAGGAGCTCAGGGGCACTGTAATTCACAAACCTGCAGAGTTATAAATGACAGCTATCATCTAAAAATATACTGAAGTAAGGCTGCCAAGAGGACTTGAATGCGGGGCAGAATTGCAGGAAACCGATTTCAGGAGGTAGACTGGAATTGCATTTAAAGCATAGGAAAAGAGGCAGAACGTCGACAATGATGCACTAGGCCAAAAAGGGCATATGCGTTTTTTCCTGAATATATTCAGGAAAAAAAGCATACGCACATTTTGGCCAACCAGGCAAGCTTGCAAAGGAAATCTGCACGACAATGAAGTCTCACTTCCCACCGGTCAAAGGGCCATCTGAAAAAAGTGTAAAATACAGAAAGGCAGGACAGGCCATGGAGAACTGGGAGCCTTGTTATGCTGATGGGCGGGATGTAAATTGCCAACGGCCACTCAGGAGAAGTGTATGGTGTTTCCTGAAACATCTAAAAAACAAAGCAACAGAGCCTAGGGCACATCCACTTATGGTCCTGTAGCTTAGGGAAATTAAAATCAAAAAGACACAGCCACCGCAAAGTTTGGGACGGCTCTGTTTACAAGAACCTCGTTTACGGGACAAGTTCAATATCGCAGAAAGTGAAAAATGGATAAAGAAGTTGTGGTACTTACGTACAATGCAATATCACTCAGCAATGAAATCTATGTCATCATTCCCGAAGCAGCATAATGAGTGGATTCAGGTATGATGATTCTAACTGAAATAAGTCACAGAGAAAAAGAAACATCATAAGATATCACTAATACACGGAATGTAAACTTGGCTACACAGGAACTGGATTACAAAACACAACAGGGTCTCAAATTTAGAAAACCAACATATGCTTGCTTAAGGGGAAAGGTGAGTTGGGGAGCTGCATAAAACCAGAGATTGAAATGAGCACAGATAAAGTTCCTTAAGCCAAATATGTTACAGAGAAGAGCTACTCCTTGCTCAACGAAATGGACTCAACACCCCATATTAAACGCCTAAAAATGTACCTGACTAGTAAGTATCTTAAAACCTATGGATTGCTATGTCTCCGAAATAGAATCAAGCGTGTGTACAGGGGCATAAACGCAGCTGTGATAGGATTGGAGAGGTTCGGTGAGCAAATAAAGACCCTTTGAAGTCATATTGCATGGTACCCATTCCACGGGTCTCAACTCTCCAGGTTTAAGGGATTCTTCCTTCAGCTAAAACATGCATGTGGAAACCAGGGTATGATCAACCGTGTGATCGGGAGACGTGTTCAAATATGTCTCAGTTTTCATCCCCTGGTACTCGGGTGCAACATTCCAGACGCTTTACTAACACTCTCCCGACTTAGAGAGTCAATGCGTTTAACCTCCTGTTTGGCCCAGTTTGCAATTTCTGCGGAAGATGAACAGGAATAGGGAGAACCAATGAGAGACTAGCTGGAGGTGTCTGGACGTGCAAATTTAACTCTCATTTCCCACCAGGAAGAGGAATTAACCAAAGGCTCAGTGTGCCGTGCCGGAAACAGATTAGGGCCTGAAGCAATCCTGCGCTGTTGCGGCCGGCTCACAAGAAAGCGAGTTGAAGAAAGGATCTCAGGGGCACTGTAATTCACAGACCTGCAGAGTTATAAATGACAGCTATCGTCCAAAAATATACTGAAGTAAGCCTGCCAAGAGGACTTGAAAGCGGGGCAGAATTGCAGGAAACCGATTTCTGGAGGTAGACTGGAATTGCATTTAAAGCATAGGAAAAGAGACAGAACGTCCACAATGATGCACTTGGCCAAAAAGGGCGTATGCGTTTTTTCCTGAATATATTCAGGAAAAAACGCATACGCACTTTTTGGCCAACCAAGCAAGCTTGCAAAGGAAATCTGCACTACATTGAAGTCTCACTTCCCTCCCGGTCAAAAGGACCATCTGAAAAAAGTGTAAAATCCAGAAAGGCAGGACAGGCCATGGAGAACTGGGAGCCTTGTTATGCTGATGGGCGGGATGTAAATTGCCAACAGTCACTGGGGAGAACTGTATGGTGTTTCCTGAAACATCTAAAAAACAAAGCAACAGAGCCTAGGGCACTTCCACTTATTGTCATATAGCTTAGGGAAATTAAAATCAAAAAGACACAGCCACCCCAAAGTTTGGGACGGCTCTGTTTACAAGAACCTCGTTTACGGGACAAGTTCAATATCGCAGAAAGTGAAAAATGGATAAAGAAGTTGTGGTACTTACGTACAATGCAATATCACTCAGCAATGAAATCTATGTCATCAGGCCCGTAGCAGCATAATGAGTGGATTCAGGTATGATGATTCTAACTGAAATAAGTCACACAGAAAAAGAAACGTCATAAGATATCACTAATACACGGAATGTAAACTTGGCTACACAGGCACTGAATTACAAAACAGAACAGGGTCTCAAATTTAGAAAACCAACTTATGCTTGCTTAAGGGGAAAGGTGAGTTGGGGTGCTGCATAAAACCAGAGATTGAAATGAGCACAGATAAAGTTCCTTAAGCCAAATATGTAATAGACAAGAGCTACTCCTTGTTCAGCGAAATGGACTCAACACCCCATATTAAACGCCTAAGAATGTACCTGACTAGTAAGTATCTTAAAACCTATGGATTGCTATGTCTCCGAAAGAGAATCAAGCATGTGTACAGGGGCATAAACGCAGCAGTGATAGGATTGGAGAGGTTCGGTGAGCAAACAAAGACCCTTTGAAGTCATATTGCATGGTACCCATTCCACGGGTCTCAACTCTCCAGGTTTAAGGGATTCTTCCTTCAGCTAAAACATGCATGTGGAACGCAGAGTATGATCAACCGTGTGATCGGGAGACGTGTTCAAATATGTCTCAGTTCTCGTACCCTGTTACTCGGGTGCAACATTCCAAACGCTTTATTAACACTCTCCCGAATTGGAAAGTCAGTGCCTTTAATCTCCTGTTTGGCCCAGTTTGCAATTTCTGTGGAAGATGAACAGGAATAGGGAGAACCAATGAGAGACTAGCTGGAGGTGTCTGGACGGGCAAATTTAACTCTCATTTCCCACCAGGAATAGCAATTAACCAAAGGCTCAGCATGCCGTGGCGGAACCAGATTAGGGCCCGAAGCAATCCTGCGGTGTTGCGGCCAGCTCACAAGAAAGCGAGTTGAAGAAAGGAGCTCAGTGGCACTGTAATTCACAAACCTGCAGAGTTATAAATGACAGCTATCATCCAAAAATATACTGAAGTAACGCTGCCAAGAGGACTTGAAAGCGGGGCAGAATTGCAGGAAACCGATTTCAGAAGGTAGACTGGAATTGCATTTAAAGCATAGGAAAAGAGGCAGAACGTCGAAAATGATGCACTTGGCCAAAAAGGGCGTATGCGTTTTTTCCTGAATATATTCAGGCAAAAACGCATACGCCCTTTTTGGCCAACCAAGCAAGCTTGCAAAGGAAATCTGCACTACACTGAAGTCTCACTTCCCCCCTGGTCAAAAGGACCATCTGAAAAAAGTGTAAAATCCAGAAAGGCAGGAAAGGCAATGGAGAACTGGGAGCCTTGCTATGCTGATGGGCGGGATGTAAATTGCCAACAGCCACTTGGGAGAAGTGTATGGTGTTTCCTGAAACATCTAAAAAACAAAGCAACAGAGCCTAGGGCACTTACACTTATGGTCCTATAGCTTAGGGAAATTAAAATAAAAAACACACAGCCACCCCAAAGTTTGGGACGGCTCTGTTTACAAGAACCTCGTTTATGGTACAAGTTCAATATCACAGAAAGTGAAAAATGGATAAAGAAGTTTTGGTACTTACATACAATGCAATATCACTCAGCAATGAAATCTATGTCATCAGGCCTGTAGCAGAAAATGACTGGGTTCAGGTATGATGATTCTAACTGAAATAAGTCACACAGAAAAAGAAACATCATAAGATATCACTAATACATGGAATGTAAACTTGGCTACACAGGAACTGGATTACAAAACAGAACAGGGTCTCAAATTTAGAAAACCAACTTATGCTTGCTTAAGGGGAAAGGTGAGTTGGGGAGCTGCATAAAACCAGAGATTGAAATGAGCACAGATAAAGTTCCTTAAGCCAAATATGTTACAGAGAAGAGCTACTCCTTGCTCAACGAAATGGACTCAACACCCCATATTAAACGCCTAAAAATGTACCTGACTAGTAAGTATCTTAAAACCTATGGATTGCTATGTCTCCGAAATAGAATCAAGCATGTGTACAGGGGCATAAACGCAGCTGTGATAGGATTGGAGTGGTTCGGTGAGCAAATAAAGACCCTTTGAAGTCATATTGCATGGTACCCATTCCACGGGTCTCAACTCTCCAGGTTTAAGGGATTCTTCCTTCAGCTAAAACATGCATGTGGAAACCAGGGTATGATCAACCATGTGATCGGGAGACGTGTTCAAATATGTCTCAGTTTTCATCCCCTGGTACTCGGGTGCAACATTCCAGACGCTTTACTAACACTCTCCCGACTTGGAGAGTCAATGCCTTTAACCTCCTGTTTGCCCCAGCTTGCAATTTCTGCGGAAGATGAACAGGAATAGGGAGAACCAATGAGAGACTAGCTGGAGATGTCTGGACGGGCAAATTTAACTCTCATTTCCCACCAGGAAGAGGAATTAACCAAAGGCTCAGTGTGCCGTGCCGGAAACAGATTAGGGCCTGAAGCAATCCTGCGGTGTTGCGGCCAGCTCACAAGAAAGCGAGTTGAAGAAAGGAGCTCAGGGGCACTGTAATTCACAGACCTGCAGAGTTATAAATGACAGCTATCGTCCAAAAATATACTGAAGTAAGGCTGCCAAGAGGACTTGAAAGCGGGGCAGAATTGCAGGAAACCGATTTCAGGAGGTAGACTGGAATTGCATTTAAAGCATAGGAAAAGAGGCAGAACTTCGACAATGATGCACTTGGCCAAAAAGGGCGTATGCGTTGTTTCCTGAATATATTCAGGAAAAAACGCATACGCCCTTTTTGGCCAACCAAGCAAGCTTGCAAAGGAAATCTGCACTACAATGAAGTCTCACTTCCCCCCGATCAAAAGGGCCATCTGAAAAAAGTGTAAAATCCAGAAAGGCAGGACAGGCCATGGAGAACTGGGAGCATTGTTATGCTGATGGGCGGAATGTAAATTGCCAACAGCCACTGGGGAGAAGTGTATGGTGTTTCCTGAAACATCTAAAAAAGAAAGCAACAGAGCCTAGGGAACTTCCACATATGGTCCTATAGCTTAGGGAAATTAAAATCAAAAAGACACAGCCACCCCTAAGTTTGGAACGGCTCTGTTTACAAGAATCTCGTTTACGGGACAAGTTCAATATTGCAGAAAGTGAAAAATGGATAAAGCAGTTGTGGTACTTACGTACAATGCAATATCACTCAGCAATGAAATCTATGTCATCAGGCCCGTAGCAGCATAATGAGTGGATTCAGGTATGATGATTCTGTCTGAAATAAGTCACACAGAAAAAGAAACATCATAAGATATCACTAATACACGGAATGTAAACTTGGCTACACAGGAACTGGATTACAAAAGAGAACAGGGTCTCAAATTTAGAAAACCAACTTATGCTTGCTTAAGGGGAAAGGTGAGTTGGGGTGCTGCATAAAACCAGAGATTGAAATGAGCACAGATAAAGTTCCTTAAGCCATATATGTAATAGACAAGAGCTACTCCTTGCTCAACGAAATGGACTCAACACCCCATATTAAACGCCTAAGAATGTACCTGACTAGTAAGTATCTTAAAACCTATGGATTGCTATGTCTCCGAAATAGAATCAAGCATGTGTACAGGGGCATAAACGCAGCTGTGATAGGATTGGAGAGGTTCGGTGAGCAAATAAAGACCCTTTGAAGTCATATTGCATGGTACCCATTCCACGGGTCTCAACTCTCCAGGTTTAAGGGATTCTTCCTTCAGCTAAAACATGCATGTGGAAACCAGGGTATGATCAACCATGTGATCGGGAGACGTGTTCAAATATGTCTCAGTTTTCATCCCCTGGTACTCGGGTGCAACATTCCAGACGCTTTACTAACACTCTCCCGACTTGGAGAGTCAATGCCTTTAACCTCCTGTTTGCCCCAGCTTGCAATTTCTGCGGAAGATGAACAGGAATAGGGAGAACCAATGAGAGACTAGCTGGAGATGTCTGGACGGGCAAATTTAACTCTCATTTCCCACCAGGAAGAGGAATTAACCAAAGGCTCAGTGTGCCGTGCCGGAAACAGATTAGGGCCTGAAGCAATCCTGCGGTGTTGCGGCCAGCTCACAAGAAAGCGAGTTGAAGAAAGGAGCTCAGGGGCACTGTAATTCACAGACCTGCAGAGTTATAAATGACAGCTATCGTCCAAAAATATACTGAAGTAAGGCTGCCAAGAGGACTTGAAAGCGGGGCAGAATTGCAGGAAACCGATTTCAGGAGGTAGACTGGAATTGCATTTAAAGCATAGGAAAAGAGGCAGAACTTCGACAATGATGCACTTGGCCAAAAAGGGCGTATGCGTTGTTTCCTGAATATATTCAGGAAAAAACGCATACGCCCTTTTTGGCCAACCAAGCAAGCTTGCAAAGGAAATCTGCACTACAATGAAGTCTCACTTCCCCCCGATCAAAAGGGCCATCTGAAAAAAGTGTAAAATCCAGAAAGGCAGGACAGGCCATGGAGAACTGGGAGCATTGTTATGCTGATGGGCGGAATGTAAATTGCCAACAGCCACTGGGGAGAAGTGTATGGTGTTTCCTGAAACATCTAAAAAAGAAAGCAACAGAGCCTAGGGAACTTCCACATATGGTCCTATAGCTTAGGGAAATTAAAAACAAAAAGACACAGCCACCCCACAGTTTGGAACGGCTCTGTTTACAAGAATCTCGTTTACGGGACAAGTTCAATATTGCAGAAAGTGAAAAATGGATAAAGCAGTTGTGGTACTTACGTACAATGCAATATCACTCAGCAATGAAATCTATGTCATCAGGCCCGTAGCAGCATAATGAGTGGATTCAGGTATGATGATTCTGTCTGAAATAAGTCACACAGAAAAAGAAACATCATAAGATATCACTAATACACGGAATGTAAACTTGGCTACACAGGAACTGGATTACAAAAGAGAACAGGGTCTCAAATTTAGAAAACCAACTTATGCTTGCTTAAGGGGAAAGGTGAGTTGGGGTGCTGCATAAAACCAGAGATTGAAATGAGCACAGATAAAGTTCCTTAAGCCATATATGTAATAGACAAGAGCTACTCCTTGCTCAACGAAATGGACTCAACACCCCATATTAAACGCCTAAGAATGTACCTGACTAGTAAGTATCTTAAAACCTATGGATTGCTATGTCTCCGAAATAGAATCAAGCATGTGTACAGGGGCATAAACGCAGCTGTGATAGGATTGGAGAGGTTCGGTGAGCAAATAAAGACCCTTTGAAGTCATATTGCATGGTACCCATTCCACGGGTCTCAACTCTCCAGGTTTAAGGGATTCTTCCTTCAGCTAAAACATGCATGTGGAAACCAGGGTATGATCAACCATGTGATCGGGAGACGTGTTCAAATATGTCTCAGTTTTCATCCCCTGGTACTCGGGTGCAACATTCCAGACGCTTTACTAACACTCTCCCGACTTGGAGAGTCAATGCCTTTAACCTCCTGTTTGCCCCAGCTTGCAATTTCTGCGGAAGATGAACAGGAATAGGGAGAACCAATGAGAGACTAGCTGGAGGTGTCTGGACGGGCAAATTTAACTCTCATTTCCCACCAGGAAGAGGAATTAACCAAAGGCTCAGCGTGCCGTGCCGGAACCAGATTAGGGCCTGAAGCAATCCTGTGGTGTTGTGGCCAGCTCACAAGAAAGCGAGTTGAAGAAAGGAGCTCAGGGGTACTGTAATTCACAAACATGCAGAGTTGTAAATGACAGCTATCGTCCAAAAGTATACTGAAGTAAGGCTGCCAAGAGGACTTGAAAGCGGGCCAGAAATGCAGTAAACCGATTTCAGGAGGTAGACTGGAATTGCATTTAAAGCATAGGAAAAGAGGCAGAACGTCCAAAATGATGCACTTGGCCAAAAAGGGCGTATGCGTTTTTTCCTGAATATATTCAGGAAAAAACGCATACGCCCTTTTTGGCCAACCAAGCAAGCTTGCAAAGGAAATCTGCACTACAATGAAGTCTCACTTCCCCCCGGTCAAAAGGGCCATCTGAAAAAAGTGTAAAATCCAGAAAGGCAGGACAGGCCATGGAGAACTGGGAGCCTTGTTATGCTGATGGGCGGGATGTAAATTGCCAACAGCCACTCTGGAGAAGTGTATGGTGTTTCCTGAAACATCTAAAAAACAAAGCAACAGAGCCTAGGGCACTTCCACTTATAGTCCTATAGCTTAGGGAAATTAAAATCGAAAAGACACAGCCACCCCAAAGTATGGGATGGCTCTGTTTATAAGAACCTCGTTTACGGTACAAGTTCAATATCGCAGAAAGTGAAAAATGGATAAAGAAGTTGTGGTACTTACGTACAATGCAATATCACTCAGCAATGAAATCTATGTCATCAGGCCCGTAGCAGCATAGAGTGGATTCAGGTATGATGATTCTAACTGAAATAAGTCACACAGAAAAAGAAACATCATAAGATATCACTAATACACGGAATGTAAACTTGGCTACCGAGGAACTGGATTACAAAACAGAACAGGGTCTCAAATGTAGAAAAGCAACGTATGCTTGCTTAAGGGGAAAGGTGAGTTGGGGTGCTGCATAAAACCAGAGATTGAAATGAGCACAGATAAAGTTCCTTAAGCCAAATATGGAATAGACAAGAGCTACTCCTTGCTCAACGAAATGGACTCAAAACTCCATATTAAATGCCTAATAATGTACCTGACTAGTAAGTATCTTAAAACCTATGGATTGCTATGTCTCTGAAAGAGAATCAAGCGTGAGTACAGGGACATAAACGCAGCAGTGATAGGATTGGAGAGGTTCGGTGAGCAAATGAAGACCCTTTGAAGTCATATTGCATGGTACCCATTCCACGGGTCTCAACTCTCCAGGTTTAAGGGATTCTTCCTTCAGCTAAAACATGCATGTGGAACCCAGAGTATGATCAACCATGTGATCGGGAGACGTGTTCAAATATGTCTCAGTTCTCATCCCCTGGTACTCGGGAGCAACATTCCAGATGCTTTACTAACACTCTCCCGACTTGGAGAGTCAGTGCCTTTAACCTCCTGTTTGGCCCAGTTTGCAAATTCCGCAGAAGATGAACAGGAATAGGGAGAACCAATGAGAGACTAGCTGGAGGTGTCTGGACGGGCAAATTTAACTCTCATTTCCCACCAGGAAGAGGAATTAAGCAAAGGCTCAGCGTGCCGTGCTGGAACCAGATTAGGGCCTGAAGCAATCCTGCGGTGTTGCGGACAGCTCACAAGAAAGCGAATTGAAGAAAGGAGCTCAGGGGCACTGTAATTCACAAACCTGCAGAGTTATAAATGACAGCTATCGTCCAAAAATATACTGAAGTAAGGCTGCCACGAGGACTTGAAAGCGGGGCAGAATGGAGGGAACCCGATTTCAGGAGGTAGACTGGAATTGCATTTAAAGCATAGGAAAAGAGGCAGAACGTCGACAATGATGCACTTGGCCAAAAAGGGCGTATGCGTTTTTTCCTGAATATATTCAGGAAAAAACTCATACGCCCTTTTTGGCCAACCAAGCAAGCTTGCAAAGGAAATCTGCAATACAATGAAGTCTCACTTCCCCCCGGTCAAAAGGGCAATCTGAAAAAAGTGTAAAATCCAGAAAGGCAGGACAGGCCATGGAGAACTGGGAGCCTTGTTATGCTGATGGGCGGGATGTAAATTGCCAAGAGCCACTCTGGAGAAATGTATGGTGTTTCCTGAAACATCTAAAAAACAAAGCAACAGAGCCTAGGGCACTTCCACTTATGGTCCTATAGCTTAGGGAAATTAAAATCAAAAAGACACAGCCACCCCAAAGTTTGGGACGGCTCTGTTTACAAGAACCTCCTTTACGGTACAAGTTCAATATCGCAAAGAGTGAAAAATGGATAAAGAAGTTGTGGTACTTACGTACAATGCAATATCACTCAGCAATGAAATCTATGTCATCAGGCCCGTAACAGCATAATGAGTGGATACAGGTAGGATGATTCTAACTGAAATAAGTCACACAGAAAAAGAAACATCATAAGGTATCACTAATACACGGAATGTAAACTTGGCTACACAGGAACTGGATTACAAAACAGAAGAGGGTCTCAAATGTAGAAAACCAACTTATGCTTGCTTAAGGGGAAAGGTGAGTTGGGGTGCTGCATAAAACCAGAGATTGAAATGAGCACAGATAAAGTTCCTAAAGCCAAATATGTAATAGACTAGACCTACTCCTTGCTCAACGAAATGGACCCAACACCCCATATTAAACGCCTAAGAATGTACCTGACTAGTAAGTATCTTAAAACCTATGGATTGTTATGTCTCCAAAAGAGAATCAAGCGTGTGTACAGGGGCATAAACGCAGCAGTGATAGGATTGGAGAGGTTCGGTGAGCAAACGAAGACCCTTTGAAGTCATATTGCATGGTACCCATTCCACGGGTCTCAACTCTCCAGGTTTAAGGGATTCTTCCTTCAGCTAAAACATGCATGTGAAAACCAGAGTATGATCAACCGTGTGATCGGAAGACGTGTTCAAATATGTCTCAGTTCTCCTCCCCTGGTACTCGGGTGCAACGTTCCACACGCTTTAGTAACACCCTCCCGATTTGGAGAGTCAGTGCCTTTAACCTCCTGTTTGGCCCAGTTTGCAATTTCCGCGGAAGATGAACAGGAATAGGGAGAACCAATGAGAGACTAGCTGGAGGTGTCTGGACAGGCAAATTTAACTCTCATTTCCCACCAGGAAGAGGAATTAACCAAAGGCTCAGTGTGCCGTGCCGGAAACAGATTAGGGTCTGAAGCCATCCTGCGGTGTTGTGGCCAGCTCACAAGAAAGCGAGTTGAAGAAAGGAGCTCAGGGGCACTGTAATTCACAAACCTGCAGAGTTATAAATGACAGCTATCGTCCAAAAGTATACTGAAGTAAGGCTGCCAAGAGGACTTGAAAGCGGGCCAGAAATGCAGTAAACCGATTTCAGGAGGTAGACAGGAATTGCATTTAAAGCATAGGAAAAGAGGCAGAACGTCCACAATGATGCACTTGGCCAAAAAGGGCGTATGCGTTTTTTCCTGAATATATTCAGGAAAAAACGCATACGCCCTTTTTGGCCAACCAAGCAAGCTTGCAAAGGAAATCTGCACTACAATGAAGTCTCACTTTCCCCCGGTCAAAAGGGCCATGTGAAAAAAGTGTAAAATCCAGAAAGGCAGTACTGGCCATGGAGAACTGGGAGCCTTGTTATGCTGATGGGTGGGAAGTAAATTGCCAACAGCCACTGGGGAGAAGTGTATGGTGTTTCCTGAAACATCTAAAAAACAAAGCAACAGAGCCTAGGGCACTTC
Source organism: Orcinus orca (assembly GCF_937001465.1). NCBI lineage: Eukaryota > Metazoa > Chordata > Mammalia > Artiodactyla > Delphinidae > Orcinus > Orcinus orca. The sequence continues at coordinate 239,821 of NW_026043820.1, read as the reverse complement.
CACTTATGGTCCTATAGCTTAGGGAAATTAAAATCAAAAAGACACAGCCACCTCAAAGTTTGGGACGGCTCTGTTTACAAGAATCTCGTTTACGGTATACGTTCAATATCGCAGAAAGTGAAAAATGGATAAAGAAGTTGTGGTTCTCACGTACAATGCAATATCACTCAGCAATGAAATCTATGTCATCTGGCCCATAGTAGCATAATGAGTGGATTCAGGTACGATGATTCTAACTGAAATAAGTCACACAGAAAAAGAAACATCATAAGATATCACTAATACACGGAATGTAAACTTGGCTACACAGCAACTGGATTACAAAACAGAACAGGGTCTCAAATTTAGAAAACCAACTTATGCTGGCTTAAGGGGAAAGGTGAGTTGGGGAGCTGCATAAAACCAGAGATTGAAATGAGCACAGATAAAGTTCCTTAAGCCAAATATGTAACAGAGAAGAGCTACTCCTTGCTCAACGAAATGGACTCAACACCCCATATTAAATGCCTAAAAATGTACCTGACTAGTAAGTATCTTAAAACCTATGGATTGCTATGTCTCCAAAAGAGAATCAAGTGTGTGTACAGGGGCATAAATGCAGCTGTGATAGGATTGGAGAGTTTCGGTGAGCAAATAAAGACCCTTTGAAGTCATATTGCATGGTACCCATTCCACGGGTCTCAACTCTCCAGGTTTAAGGGATTCTTCCTTCAGCTAAAACATACATGAGGAAACCAGGGTATGATCAACCATGTGATCGGGAGATGTGTTCAAATATGTCTCAGTTTTCATCCCCTGGTACTCGGGTGCAACATTCCAGACGCTTTACTAACACTCTCCCGACTTGGAGAGTCAATGCCTTTAACCTCCTGTTTGCCCCAGGTTGCAATTTCTGCGGAAGATGAACAGGAATAGGGAGAACCAATGAGAGACTAGCTGGAGGTGTCTGGACGGGCAAATTTAACTCTCATTTCCCACCAGGAAGAGGAATTAACCAAAGGCTCAGCATACCGTGCCGGAACAAGATTAGGGCCTGAAGCAATCGTGTGGTGTTGCGGCCAGCTCACAAGAAAGTGAGTTGAAGAAAGGAGCTCAGGGGCACTGTAATTCACAAACCTGCAGAGTTATAAATGACAGCTATCGTCCAAAAATATACTGAAGTAACGCTGCCAAGAGGACTTGAAAGCGGGGCAGAATTGCAGGAAACCGATTTCAGGAGGTAGACTGGAATTGCATTTAAAGCATAGGAAAAGAGGCAGAACGTCCACAATGATGCACTTGGCCAAAAAGGGCGTATGCGTTGTTTCCTGAATATATTCAGGACAAAACACATACGCCCTTTTTGGCCAACCAAGCAAGCTTGCAAAGGAAATCTGCACTACAATGAAGTCTCACTTTCCCCCTGTCAAAGGGCCATCTGAAAAAAGTGTAAAATCCAGAAAGGCAGGACAGGCCATGGAGAACTGGGAGCCTTGTTATGCTGATGGGCGGGATGAAAATTGCCAACAGCCACTCAGGAGAAGTGTATGGTGTTTCCTGAAACATCTAAAAAACAAAGCAACAGAGCCTAGGGCACTTCCACATATGGTCCTATAGCTTAGGGAAATTAAAATCAAAAAGACACAGCCACCCCTAAGTTTGGAACGGCTCTGTTTACAAGAACCTCGTTTACGGTACAAGTTCAATATCGCAGAAAGTGAAAAATGGATAAAGCAGTTGTGGTACTTACGTACAATGCAATATCACTCAGCAATGAAATCTATGTCATCTGGCCCATAGCAGCATAATGAGTGGATTCAGGTATGATGATTCTAACTGAAATAAGTCACACAGAAAAAGAAACATCATAAGATATCACTAATACACGGAATGTAAACTTGGCTACACAGGAACTGGATTACAAAACAGAAGAGGGTCTCAAATTTAGAAAACCAACTTATGCTTGTTTAAGGGGAAAGGTGAGTTGGGGTGCTGCATAAAACCAGAGATTGAAATGAGCACAGATAAAGTTCCTTAAGCCAAATATGGAATAGACAAGAGCTACTCCTTGCTCAACGAAATGGACTCAAAACCCCATATTAAACGCCTAATAATGTACCTGACTAGTAAGTATCTTAAAACCTATGGATTGCTATGTCTCTGAAAGAGAATCAAGCGTGAGTACCGGGGCATAAACGCAGCAGTGATAGGATTGGAGAGGTTCAGTGAGCAAATGAAGACCCTTTGAAGTCATATTGCATGGTACCCATTCCACGGGTCTCAACTCTCCAGGTTTAAGGGATTCTTCCTTCAGCTAAAACATGCATGTGGAACCCAGAGTATGATCAACCATGTGACTGGGAGACGTGTTCAAATATGTCTCAGTTCTCATCCCCTGGTACTCGGGTGCAACATTCCAGATGCTTTACTAACACTCTCCCGACTTGGAGACTCAGTGCCTTTAACCTCCTGTTTGGCCCAGTTTACAATTTCTGCGGAAGATGAACAGGAATAGGGAGAACCAATGAGAGACTAGCTGGAGGTGTCTGGACGGGCAAATTTAACTCTCATTTCCCACCAGGAAGAGGAATTAACCAAAGGCTCAGCATGCCGTGCCGGAACAAGATTAGGGCCCGAAGCAATCCTGCGGTGTTGCGGCCAGCTCACAAGAAAGCGAGTTGAAGATAGGAGCTCAGTGGCACTGTAATTCACAAACCTGCAGAGTTATAAATGACAGCTATCATCCAAAAATATACTGAAGTAACGCTGCCAAGAGGACTTGAAAGCGGGGCAGAATTGCAGGAAACCGATTTCAGAAGGTAGACTGGAATTGCATTTAAAGCATAGGAAAAGAGGCAGAACGTCGACAATGATGCACTAGGCCAAAAAGTGCGTATGCGTTTTTTCCTGAATATATTCAGGAAAAAACGCATACGCCCTTTTTGGCCAACCAAGCAAGCTTGCAAAGGAAATCTGCACTACATTGAAGTCTCACTTCCCCCCTGGTCAAAAGGACCATCTGAAAAAAGTGTAAAATCCAGAAAGGCAGGAAAGGCAATGGAGAACTGGGAGCCTTGCTATGCTGATGGGTGGGATGTAAATTGCCAACAGCCACTAGGGAGAAGTGTATGGTGTTTCCGGAAACATCTAAAAAGCAAAGCAACAGAGCCTAGGGCTCTTACACTTATGGTCCTATAGCTTAGGGAAATTAAAATCAAAAACGCACAGCCACCCCAAAGTTTGTGATGGCTCTGTTTACAAGAACCTCGTTTATGGTACAAGTTCAATATCACAGAAAGTGAAAAATGGATAAAGAAGTTGTGGTACTTACATACAATGCAATATCACTCAGCAATGAAATCTATGTCATCAGGCCTGTAGCAGAAAATGACTGGGTTCAGGTATGATGATTCTAAGTGAAATAAGTCACACAGAAAAAGAAACATCATAAGATATCACTAATACACGGAATATAAACTTGGCTACACAGGAACTGGATTACAAAACAGAACAGGGTCTCAAATTTAGAAAACCAACTTATGCTTGCTTAAGGGGAAAGGTGAGTTGGGGAGCTGCATAAAACCAGAGATTGAAATGAGCACAGATAAAGTTCCTTAAGCCAAATATGTAACAGAGAAGAGCTACTCCTTGCTCAACGAAATGGACTCAACACCCCATATTAAACGCCTAAAAATGTACCTGACTAGTAAGTATCTTAAAACCTATGGATTGCTATGTCTCCGAAAGAGAATCAAGCGTGTGTACAGGTGCACAAACGCAGCTGTGATAGGATTGGAGCGGTTCGGTGAGCAAATAAAGACCCTTTGAATCATATTGCATGGTACCCATTCCACGGGTCTCAACTCTCCAGGTTTAAGGGATTCTTCCTTCAGCTAAAACATGCATGTGGAAACCAGGGTATGATCAACCATGTGATCGGGAGACGTGTTCAAATATGTCTCAGTTTTCATCCCCTGGTACTCGGGTGCAACATTCCAGACGCTTTACTAACACTCTCCCGACTTGGAGAGTCAATGCCTTTAACCTCCTTTTTGCCCCAGTTTGCAATTTCTGCGGAAGATGAACAGGAATAGGGAGAACCAATGAGAGACTAGCTGGAGGTGTCTGGACGGGCAAATTTAACTCTCATTTCCCACCAGGAAGAGGAATTAACCAAAGGCTCAGCGTGCCGTGCCGGAACAAGATTAGGGCCTGAAGCAATCCTGCGGTGTTGCAGCCAGCTCACAAGAAAGCGAGTTGAAGAAAGGAGCTCAGGGGCACTGTAATTCACAAACCTGCAGAGTTATAAATGACAGCTATCGTCCAAAAATATACTGAAGTAAGGCTGCCAAGAGGACTTGAAAGCGGGGCAGAATTGCAGGAAACCGATTTCAGGAGGTAGACTGGAATTGCATTTAAAGCATAGGAAAAGAGGCAGAACGTCCACAATGATGCACTTGGCCAAAAAGGGCGTATGCGTTGTTTCCTGAATATATTCAGGAAAAAACGCATACGCCCTTTTTGGCCAACCAAGCAAGCTTGCAAAGGAAATCTGCACTACAATGAAGTCTCACTTTCCCCCGGTCAAAAGGGCCATCTGAAAAAAGTGTAAAATCCAGAAAGGCAGGACAGGCCATGGAGAACTGGTAGCCTTTTTATGCTGATGGGCGGGATGTAAATTGCCAACAGCCACTCGGGAGAAGTGTATGGTGTTTCCTGAAACATCTAAAAAACAAAGCAACAGAGCCTAGGGCACTTCCACTTATGGTCCTACAGCTTAGGGAAATTAAAATAAAAAAGACACAGCCACCCCAAAGTTTGGGACAGCTCTGTTTACAAGAACCTCGTTTACGGTACATGTTCAATATCGCAGAAAGTGAAAAATGGATAAAGAAGTTGTGGTACTTACGTACAATGCAATATCACTCAGCAATGAAATCTATGTCATCTGGCCCATAGCAGCATAATGATTGGATTCAGGTGTGATGATTCTAACTGAAATAAGTCACACAGAAAAAGAAACATCATAAGATATCACTAATACACGGAATGTAAACTTGGCTACACAGGAACTGGATTACAAAACAGAAGAGGGTCTCAAATTTAGAAAACCAACTTATGCTTGTTTAAGGGGAAAGGTGAGTTAGGGTGCTGCATAAAACCAGAGATTGAAATGAGCACAGATAAAGTTCCTTAAGCCAAATATGGAATAGACAAGAGCTACTCCTTGCTCAATGAAATGGACTCAAAACCCCATATTAAACGCCTAATAATGTACCTGACTAGTAAGTATCTTAAAACCTATGGATTGCTATGTCTCTGAAAGAGAATCAAGCGTGAGTACCGGGGCATAAACGCAGCAGTGATAGGATTGGAGAGGTTCGGTGAGCAAATGAAGACCCTTTGAAGTCATATTGCATGGTACCCATTCCACGGGTCTCAACTCTCCAGCTTTAAGGGATTCTTCCTTCAGCTGAAACATGCATGTGGAACCCAGAGTATGATCAACCGTGTGATTGAGAGACGTGTTCAAATATGTCTCAGTTTTCGACTGCTGGTACTCAGGTGCAACATTCCAGATGCTTTACTAACACTCTCCCGACTTGGAGAGTCAGTGCCTTTAACCTCCTGCTTGGCCCAGTTTGCAATTTCTGCGGAAGATGAACAGGGATAGGGAGGACTAATGAGAGACTAGCTGGAGGTGTCTGGATGGGCAAATATAACTCTCATTTCCCAGCAGGAAGAGCAATTAAGCAAAGGCTCAGCGTGCCGTGCCGGAACCAGATTGGGGCCTGAAGCAATCGTGCGGTGTTGCGGCCAGCTCACAAGAAAGCGAGTTGAAGAAAGGAGCTCAGGGGCACTGTAATTCACAAACCTGCAGAGTTATAAATGACAGCTATCGTCCAAAAATATACTGAAGTAAGGCTGCCACGATGACTTGAAAGCGGGGCAGAATTGCAGGAAACCGATTTCAGGAGGTAGACTGGAATTGCATTTAAAGCATAGGAAAAGAGGCAGAACGTCGACAATGATGCACTTGGCCAAAAAGGGCGTATGCGTTTTTTCCTGAATATATTCAGGAAAAAACGCATACGCCCTTTTTGGCCAACCAAGCAAGCTTGCAAAGGAAATCTGCACTACAATGAAGTCTCACTTCCCCCCGATCAAAAGGGCCATCTGAAAAAAGTGTAAAATCCAGAAAGGCAGGACAGGCCATGGAGAACTGGGAGCCTTGTTATGCTGATGGGCGGGATGTAAATTGCCAACAGCCACTCGGGAGAAGTGTATGGTGTTTCCTGAAACATCTAAAAAACAAAGCAACAGAGCCTAGGGCACTTCCACTTATGGTCCTATAGCTTAGGGAAATTAAAATCAAAAAGACACAGCCACCCCAAAGTTTGGGACGGCTTTGTTTACAAGAATCTCGTTTACGGTATATGTTCAATATCGCAGAAAGTGAAAAATGGATACAGAAGTTGTGGTACTCACGTACAATGCAATATCACTCAGCAATGAAATCTATGTCATCTGGCCCATAGCAGCATAATGAGTGGATTCAGGTATGATGATTCTAACTGAAATAAGTCACACAGAAAAAGAAACATCATAAGATATCACTAATACACGGAATGTAAACTTGGCTACACACGAACTGGATTACAAAACAGAACAGGGTCTCAAATTTAGAAAACCAACTTATGCTTGTTTAAGGGGAAAGGTGAGTTGGGGTGCTGCATAAAACCAGAGATTGAAATGAGCACAGATAAAGTTCCTTAAGCCAAATATGGAATAGACAAGAGCTACTCCTTGCTCAACGAAATGGACTCAACACCCCATATTAAACACCTAAGAATGTACCTGACTAGTAAGTATCTTAAAACCTATGGATTTCTATGTCTCCGAAAGAGAATCAAGCGTGTGAACAGGGGCATAAACGCAGCAGTGATAGGACTGGAGAGGTTCGGTGAGCAAATGAAGACCCTTTGAAGTCATATTGCATGGTACCCATTCCACGGGTCTCAACTCTCCAGCTTTAAGGGATTCTTCCTTCAGCTAAAAAATGCATGTGGAACCCAGAGTATGATCAACCATGTGATGGGGAGACGTGTTCCAATATGTCTCAGTTCTCGTCCCTTGGTACTCTGGTGCAACATTGCAGATGCTTTACTAACACTCTCCCGACTTGGAGAGATAGTGCCTTTAACCTCCTGTTTGGCCCAGTTTGCAATTTCTGCGGAAGATGAACAGGAATAGGGAGAACCAATGAGAGACTAGCTGGAGGTGTCTGGATGGGCAAATTTAACTCTCATTTCCCACCAAGAAGAGGAATTAAGCAAAGGCTCAGCGTGCCGTGCCGGAACCAGATTAGGGCCTGAAGCAATCCTGCGGTGTTGCGGCCAGCTCACAAGAAAGCGAGTTGAAGAAAGGAGCTCAGGGGCACTGTAATTCACAAACCTGCAGAGTTATAAATGACAGCTATCGTCCAAAAATATACTGAAGTAAGGCTGCCAAGAGGACTTGAAAGCGGGGCAGAATTGCAGGAAACCGATTTCAGGAGGTAGACTGGAATTGCATTTAAAGCATAGGAAAAGAGGCAGAACGTCCACAATGATGCACTTGGCCAAAAAGGGCGTATGCGTTTTTTCCTGAATATATTCAGGAAAAAACGCATACGCCCTTTTTGGCCAACCAAGCAAGCTTGCAAAGGAAATCTGCACTACATTGAAGTCTCACTTCCCTCCCGGTCAAAAGGACCATCTGAAAAAAGTGTAAAATCCAGAAAGGCAGGACAGGCCATGGAGAACTGGGAGCCTTGTTATGCTGATGGGCGGGATGTAAATTGCCAACAGTCACTCAGGAGAAGTGTATGGTGTTTCCTGAAACATCTAAAAAACAAAGCAACAGAGCCTAGGGCACTTCTACTTATTGTCATATAGCTTAGGGAAATTAAAATCAAAAAGACACAGCCACCCCAAAGTTTGGGACGGCTCTGTTTACAAGAACCTCGTTTACGGTACAAGTTCAATATCGCAGAAAGCGAAAAATGGATAAAGAAGTTGTGGTACTTACGTACAATGCAATATCACTCAGCAATGAAATCTATGTCATCATTCCCATAGCACCATAATGAGTGGATTCAGGTATGATGATTCTAACTGAAATAAGTCACACAAAAAAAGAAACGTCATAAGATATCACTAATACACGGAATGTAAACTTGGCTACACAGGCACTGAATTACAAAACAGAACAGGGTCTCAAATTTAGAAAACAAACTTATGCTTGCTTAAGGGGAAAGGTGAGTTGGGGTGCTGCATAAAACCAGAGATTGAAATGAGCACAGATAAAGTTCCTTAAGCCAAACATGTAATAGACAAGAGCTACTCCTTGCTCAACGAAATGGACTCAACACCCCATATGAAACGCCTAAGAATGTACCTCACTAGTTAGTATCTTAAAACCTATGGATTGCTATGTCTCCAAAAGAGAAGCAAGCGTGTGTACAAGGGCATAAACGCAGCAGTGATAGGATTGGAGAGGTTCGGTGAGCAAATGAAGACCCTTTGAAGTCATATTGCATGGTACCCATTCCACGGCTCTCAACTCTCCACGTTTAAGGGATTCTTCCTTCAGCTAAAGCATGCATGTGGAACCCAGAGTATGATCAACCGTGTGATCGGGAGACGTGTTCCAATATGTCTCAGTTCTCGTCCCCTGGTACTCGGGTGCAACATTCCAGATGCTTTACTAACACTCTCCCGACTTGGAGAGTCAGTGCCTTTAACCTCCTGTTTGGCCCAGTTTGCAATTTCTGCGGAAGATGAACAGGAATAGGGAGAACCAATGAGAGACTAGCTGGAGGTGTCTGGACGGGCAAATTTAACTCTCATTTCCCACCAGGAAGAGGAATTAAGCAAAGGCTCAGCGTGCCGTTCCGGAACCAGATTAGGGCCTGAAGCAATCCTGCGGTGTTGCGGCCATCTCACAAGAAAGCGAGTTGAAGAAAGGAGCTCAGGGGCACTGTAATTCACAAACCTGCAGAGTTATAAATGACAGCTATCGTCCAAAAATATACTGAAGTAAGGCTGCCAAGAGGACTTGAAAGCGGGGCAGAATTGCAGGAAACCAATTTCAGGAGGGAGACTGGAATTGCATTTAAAGCATAGGAAAAGAGGCAGAACGTAGACAATGATGCACTTGGCCAAAAAGGGCGTATGCGTTTTTTCCTGAATATATTCAGGAAAAAACGCATACGCCCTTTTTGGCCAACCAAGCAAGCTTGCAAAGAAATCTGCACTACAATGAAGTCTCACTATCCCCCTGTCAAAAGGGCCATCTGAAAAAAGTGTAAAATACAGAAAGGCAGGACAGGCCATGGAGAACTGGGAGCCTTGTTATGCTGATGGACGGGATGTACATTGCCAACAGCCACTCTGGAGAAGTGTATGGTGTTTCCTGAAACATCTAAAAACAAAGCAACAGAGCCTAGGGCACTTCCACTTATGGTCCTATAGCTTAGGGAAATTAAAATCAAAAAGTCACAGCCAACCCAAAGTTTGGGACGGCTCTGTTTACAAGAACCTCGTTTACGGTACATGTTCAATATCGCAGAAAGCGAAAAATGGATAAAGAAGTTGTGGTACTTACGTACAATGCAATATCACTCAGCAATGAAATCTATGTCATCTGGCCCATAGCATCATAATGGGTGGATTCAGGTATGATGATTCTAACTGAAATAAGTCACACAGAAAAGGAAACATCATAAGATATCACTAATACACGGAATGTAAACTTGGCTACACAGGAACTGGATTACAAAACAGAAGAGGGTCTGAAATTTAGAAAACCAACTTATGCTTGCTTAAGGGGAAAGGTGAGTTGGGGTGCTGCATAAAACCAGAGATTGAAATGAGCACAGATAAAGGTCCTTAAGCCAAATATGGAATAGACAAGAGCTACTCCTTGCTCAACGAAATGGACTCAAAACCCCATATTAAACGCCTAATAATGTACCTGACTAGTAAGTATCTTAAAACCTATGGATTGCTATGTCTCTGAAAGAGAATCAAGCGTGAGTACAGGGGCATAAACGCAGCAGTGATCGGATTGGAGAGGTTCGGTGAGCAAATGAAGACCCTTTGAAGTCATATTGCATAGTACCCATTCCACGGGTCTCAACTCTCCAGGTTTAAGGGATTCTTCCTTCAGCTAAACATGCATGTGGAACCCAGACTATGATCAACCATGTGATCGTGAGCCATGTTCAAATATGTCTCAGTTCTCATCCCCTGGTACTCGGTTGCAACATTCTAGATGCTTTACTAACACTCTCCCGACTTGGAGAGTCAGTGCCTTTAACCTCCTGTTTGGCCCAGTTTGCAAATTCCGCAGAAGATGAACAGGAATAGGGAGAACCAATGAGAGACTAGCTTGAGGTGTCTGGACGGGCAAATTTAACTCTCATTTCCCACCAGGAAGAGGAATTAAGCAAAGGCTCAGCGTGCCGTGCCGGAACCAGATTAGGGCCTGAAGCAATAGTGCGGTGTTGCGGCCTGCTCACAAGAAAGCGAGTTGAAGAAAGGAGCTCAGGGACACTGTAATTCACAAACCTGCAGAGTTATAAATGACAGCTATCGTCCAAAAATATACTGAAGTACGGCTGCCAAGAGGACTTGAAAGCGGGGCAGAATTGCAGGAAACCAATTTTAGGAGGTAGACTGGAATTGCATTTAAAGCATAGGAAAAGAGGCAGAACGTCCACAATGATGCACTTGGCCAAAAAGGGCGTATGTGATTTTTCCTGAATATATTCAGGAAAAAACGCATACGCTCTTTTTGGGCTACCAAGCAAGCTTGCAAAGGAAATCTGCACTAAAATGAAGTCTCACTTCCCCCCGGTCAAAAGTGCCATCTGAAAATAGTGTAAAATGCAGAAAGGCAGGACAGGCCATGGAGAACTGGGAGCCTTGTTATGCTGATGGGCGGGATGTAAATTGCCAACAGCCACTGGGGAGAAATGTATGCTGTTTCCTGAAACATCTAAAAAAAAAACCAACAGAGCCTAGGGCACTTCCACTTATGGTCCTATAGCTTAGGGAAATTAAAATCAAAAAGACACAGCTACCCCAAAATTTGGGATGGCTCTGTTTACAAGAACCTCATTTACGGTACAACTTCAATATCGCAGAAAGTGAAAAATGGATAAAGAAGTTGTGGTACTTACGTACAATGCAATATCACTCAGCAATGAAATCTATGTCATCAGGCCCGTAGCAGCATAATGAGTGGATTCAGGTATGATGATTCTAACTGAAATATGTCACACAGAAAAAGAAACATCATAAGATATCACTAATACAAGGAATGTAAACTTGGCTACACAGGGACTGGATTACAAAACAGAAGAGGGTCTCAAATTTAGAAAACAACTTATGCTTGCTTAAGGGGAAAGGTGAGTTGGGGTGTTGCATAAAACCAGAGATTGAAATGAGCACAGATAAAGTTCCTTAAGCCAAACATGTAATAGACAAGAGTTACTCCTTGCTCAAAGAAATGGGCTCAACACCCCATAATAAACGCCTAAGAATGTAGCTGAATAGTAAGTATCTTAAAACCTATGGATTGCTATGTCTCCAAAAGAGAATCAAACGTGTGTACAGGGGCATAAACGCAGCAGTGATAGGATTGGAGAGCTTTGGTGAGCAAATGAAGACCCTTTGAAGTCATATTGCATGGTACCCATTCCACGGGTCTCAACTCTCCAGGTTTAAGGGATTCTTCCTTCAGCTAAAACATGCATGTGGAACTCAGAGTATGATCAACCGTGTGATCGGGAGACGTGTTGAAATATGTCTCAGTTTTCAACCCCTGGTACTCGTGTGCAACATTCCAGACGCTTTACTAACACTCTCCCGACTTGGAGAGTCAGTGCCTTTAACCTCCTGTTTGGCCCAGTTTGCAATTTCTGCGGAAGATGAACAGGAATAGGGAGAACCAATGAGAGACTAGCTGGAGGTGTCTGGACGGGCAAATTTAACTCTCATTTCCCACCAGGAAGAGGAATTAACCAAAGGCTCAGCGTGCCGTGCCGGAACCAGATTAGGGCCTGAAGCAATCCTGCGGTGTTGCGGCAGGCTCACAAGAAAGCGAGTTGAAGAAAGGAGCTCAGGGGCACTGTAATTCACAAACCTGCAGAGTTATAAATGACAGCTATCGTCCAAAAATATACTGAAGTAAGCCTGCCAAGAGGACTTGAAAGCAGGGCAGAGTTGCAGGAAACCAATTTCAGGAAGTAGACTGGAATTTCATTTAAAGCATAGGAAAAGAGGCAGAACGTCGACCATGATACACTTGGCAAAAAAGGGCGTATGCAGTTTTTCCTGAATGTATTCAGGACAAAACGCATACGCACTTTTTGGCAAACCAAGCAAGCTTGCAAAGGAAATCTGCACTACAATGAAGTCTCACTTCCCCCCGGTCAAAAGGGCCATCTGAAAAAAGTGTAAAATCCAGAAAGGCAGGACAGGCCATGGAGAACTGGGAGCCTTGTTATGCTGATGGGCGGGATGTAAATTGCCAACAGCCACTCTGGAGAAGTGTATGGTGTTTCCTGAAACATCTAAAAAACAAAGCAACAGAGCCTAGGGCACTTCCACTTATGGTCCTATAGCTTAGGGAAATTAAAATCCAAAAGACACAGCCACCCCAAAGTTTGGGACGGCTCTGTTAAGAAGAACCGCATTTATGGTACAAGTTCAAAATCGCAGAAAGTGAAAAATGGATAAAGAAGTTGTGGTACTTACGTACAATGCAGTATCATTCAGCAATGAAAGCTATGTCATCAGCCCCATAGCAGAATAATAAGTGGATTCAGGTATGATGATTCTAACTGAAATAAGTCACACAGAAAAAGAAACATCATAAGATACCACTAATACACGGAATGTAAACTTGGCTACACAGGAACTGGATTACAAAACAGAAGAGGGTCTGAAATTTAGAAAACCAACTTATGCTTGCTTAAGGGGAAAGGTGAGTTGGGGTGCTGCATAAAACCAGAGATTGAAATGAGCACAGATAAAGTTCCTTAAGCCAAACATGAAATAGACAAGAGCTACTCCTTGCTCAACGAAATGGACTCAATACCCCCTATTAAACGCCTAAGAATGTACCTGACTAGTAAGTATCTTAAAAGCTATGGATTGCTATGTCTCCGAAAGAGAATCAAGCGTGTGTACAGGGGCATAAACGCAGCAGTGATAGGATTGGAGAGGTTCGGTGAGCAAAGGAAGACCCTTTGAAGTCATATTGCATGGTACCCATTACACGGGTCTCAACTCTCCAGGTTTAAGGGATTCTTCCTTCAGCTAAAACATGCATGTGGAACCCAGAGTATGATCAACTGTGTGATCGGGAGACGTGTTCCAATATGTCTCAGTTCTCGTCCCCTGGTACTCGGGTGCAACATTCCAGACGCTTACTAACACTCTTCCGACTTGGAGAGTCAGTGCCTTTAACCTCCTGTTTGGCCCAGTGTGCAATTTCTGGGGAAGATGAACAGGAATAGGGAGAACCAATGGAGACTAGCTGGGGTTGTCTGGACGGGAAAATTTAATTCTCATTTCCCACAAGAAAGAGGAATTAACCAAAGGCTCAGCTTTCCGTGGCGGAACGAGTTTAGGGCGCGAAGCAATCCTGCGGTGTTGCGGCCAGCTCACAAGAAAGCGAGTTGAAGAAAGGAGCTCAGGGGCACTGTAATTCACAAACCTGCAGAGTTATAAATGACAGCTATCGTCCAAAAATATACTGAAGTAAGGCTGCCAAGAGAACTTGAAAGCGGGGCAGAATTGCAGGAAACCGATTTCAGGAGGTAGACTGGAATTGCATTTAAAGCATAGGAAAAGAGGTAGAACATCGACAATGATGCACTTGGCCAAAAAGGGCGTATGCGTTTTTTCCTGAATATATTCAGGAAAAAACGCATACGCCCTTTTTGGCCAACCAAGCAAGCTTGCAAAGGAAATCTGCACTACAATGAAGTCTCACTTTCGCCCGGTCAAAAGGGCCATCTGAAAAAAGTGTAAAATCCAGAAAGGCAGGACAGGCCATGGAGAACTGGGAGCCTTGTTATGCTGATGGGCGGGATGTAAATTGCCAACAGCCACTCTGGAGAAGTGTATGGTGTTTCCTGAAACATCTAAAAAACAAAGCAACAGAGCCTAGGGCACTTCCACTTATGGTCCTATAGCTTAGGGAAATTAAAATCAAAAAGACACAGCCACCCCAAAGTTTCGGACGGCTCTGTTTACAAGAACCTAGTCTACGCTACAAGTTCAATATCGCAGAAAGTGAAAAATGGACAAAGAATTTGTGGTACTTACGTACAATGCAATATCACTCAGCAATGAAATCTATGTCATCAGGCCCGTAGCAGCATGATGAGTGGATTCAGGTATGATGATTCTAACTGAAATAAGTCACACAGAAAAAGAAACATCATAAGATATCACTAATACACGGAATGTAAACTTGGCTACAGAGGAACTGAATTACAAAACAGAAGAGGGTCTCAAATGCAGAAAACCAACTTATGCTTGCTTAAGGGGAAAAGGGAGTTGGCGTGCTGCATAAAACCAGAGATTGAAATGAGCATAGATAAACTTCCTTAAGCCAAATATGGAATAAACAAGAGCTACTCCTTGCTCAACGAAATGGACTCAACACCCCATATTAAACGCCTAACAATGTACCTGACTAGTATCTAAAACCTATGGATTGCTATGTCTCCAAAAGAGAATCAAGCGTGTGTACAGGGGCATAAACGCAGCAGTGATAGGATTGGAGAGGTGCGGTGAGCAAATGAAGACCCTTTGAAGTCATATTACATGGTACCCATTCCACGGGTCTCAACTCTCCAGGTTTAAGGGATTTTTCCTTCAGCTAAAACATGCATGTGGAACTCAGAGTATGATCAACCATGATATCGGGAGACATGTTCCAATATGTCTCAGTTCTCGTCCCCTTGTACTCAGGTGCAACATTCCAGACGCTTAACTAACACTCTCCCGACTTGGAGAGTCAGTGCCTTTAACCTCCTGTTTGGCCCAGTTTGCAATTTCTGCGGAAGATGAACAGGAATAGGGAGAACCAATGAGAGACTAGCTGGAGGTGTCTGGACGGGCAAATTTAACTCTCATTTCCCACCAGGAAGAGGAATTAACCAAAGGCTCAGCGTGCCGTGCCGGAACCAGATTAGGTCCTGAAGCAATCCTGCGGTGTTGCGGGCAGCTCACAAGAAAGCGAGTTGAAGAAAGGAGCTCAGGGGCACTGTAATTCACAAACCTGCAGAGTTATAAATGACAGCTATTGTCCAAAAATATACTGAAGTAAGGCTGCCAAGAGGATTTGAAAGTGGGGTAGAATTGCAGGAAACCGATTTCAGGAGGTAGAAAGGAATTGCATTTAAAGCATAGGAAAAGAGGCAGAATGTCCACAATGATGCACTTGGCCGAAAAGGGCGTATGCGTTTTTCCCTGAATATATTCAGGAAAAAAGGCATACGCCCTTTTTGGCCAACCAAGAAAGCTTGCAAAGGAAATCTGCACTACAATGAAGTCTCACTTCCCCCTGGTCAAAACGGCCATCTGAAAAAAGTGTAAAATCCAGAAAGGCAGGACAGGCCATGGAGAACTGGGAGCCTTGTTATGCTGATGGGCGGGATGTAAATTGCCAACAGCCACTCGGGAGAAGTGTATGGTGCTTCCTGAAACATCTAAAAAACAGAGGAACAGAGCCTAGGGCAATTCCACTTATGGTCCTATAGCTTAGGGAAATTAAAATCAAAAAGACACAGCCACCCCAAAGTTTGGGACGGCTCTGTTTACAAGAAACTCGTTTATGGTACAAGTTCAATATCGCAGAAAGTGAAAAATGGATAAAGAAGTTTTGGTACTTACGTACAATACAATATCACTCAGCAATGAAATCTATGTCATCAGGCCCGTAGCAGCATAATGAGTGGATTCAGGTATGATGATTGTAACTGAAATAAGTCACACAGAAAAAGAAACATCATAAGATATCACTAATACACGGAATGTAAAGTTGGCTACACAGGAACTGGATTACAAAACAGAACAGGGTCTCAAATTTCGAAAACCAACTTATGCTTGCTTAAGGGGAAAGGTGAGTTGGGGTGCTGCTTAAAACCAGGGATTGAAATGAGCACAGATAAAGTTCCTTAAGCCAAATATGTAATAGACAAGAGCTACTCCTTGCTCAACGAAAAGAACTCAACACCCCATATTAAACGCCTGAGAATGTACCTGACTAGTAAGTGTCTTAAAACCTATGGATTGCTAAGTCTCCGAAAGGGAATCAAGCGTGTGTACAGGGGCATAAACGCAGCAGTGATAGGATTGGAGAGGTTCGGTGAGCAAATGAAGACCCTTTGAAGTCATATTGCATGGTACCCATTCCACGGGTCTCAACTCTCCAGGTTTAAGGGATTCTTCCTTCAGCTAAAACATGCTTGCGGAACCCACAGTATGATCAACCGTGTGATCGGGAGACGTGTTCCAATGTCTCAGTTCTCGCCCCTGGTACTCGGGTGCAACATTCCAGACGCTTTACTAACACTCTCCCGACTTGGAGAGTCAGTGCCTTTAACCTCCTGTTTGGCCCAGTTTGCAATTTCTGCGGAAGATGAACAGGAATACGGAGAACCAATGAGAGACTAGCTGGAGGTGTCTGGACGGGCAAATTTAACTCTCATTTCCCACCAGGAAGAGGAATTAACCAAAGGCTCAGCGTGCTGTGATGGAACCACACTAGGGCCGGAAGCAATCCTGCGATGTTGCAGAGAGCTCACAACAAACCGAGTTGAAGAAAGGAGCTCAGGGGCACTGTAATTCACAAACCTGCAGAGTTATAAATGACAGCTATCGTCCAAAAATATATTGAAGTAAGGCTGCCAAGAGGACTTGAAAGTGGGGCAGAATTGCAGGAAACCGATTTCAGGAGGTAGACTGGAATTGCATTTAAAGCATAGGAAAAGAGGCAGAACGTGGACAATGATGCACTTGGCCAAAAAGGGCGTATGCGTTTTTTCCTGAATATATTCAGGAAAAAACGCATACGCCCTTTTTGGCCAACCAAGCAAGCTTGCAAAGGAAATCTGCACTACAATGAAGTCTCACTTCCCCCCGGTCAAAAGGGCCATCTGAAAAAAGTGTAAAATCCAGAAAGGCAGGACAGGCCATGGAGAACTGGGAGCCTTGTTATGCTGATGGGCGGGATGTAAATTCCCAACAGCCACTCGGGAGAAGTGTATGGTGTTTCCAGAAACATCTAAAAAACAAAGCAACAGAGCCTAGGGCACTTCCTCTTATGGTTCTATAGCTTAGGGAAATTAAAATCAAAAAGACACAGCCACCCCAAAATTTGGGATGGGTCTGTTTACAAGAACCGCGTTTATGGTACAAGTTCAATATCGCAGAAAGCGAAAAATGGATAAAGAAGGTGTGGTACTTACGTACAATGCAATATCACTCAGCAATGAAATCTATGTCATCAGGCCCGTAGCAGCATAATGAGTGGATTCAGGTATGATGATTCTAACTGAAATAAGTCACACAGAAAAAGAAACATCATAAGATATCACTAATACATGGAATGTAAACTTGGCTACACAGGAACTGAATTACAAAACAGAACAGGGTCTCAAATTTAGAAAACCAACTTATGCTTGCTTAAGGGGAAAGGTAAGTTGGGGTGCTGCATAAAACCAGAGATTGAAATGAGCACAGATAAAGTTCCTTAAGCCAAATATGTAATAGACAAGAGCTACTCCTTGCTCAACGAAATGGACTCAACACCCCATATTAAACGCCTAAGAATGTACCTGACTACTAATTATCTTAAAACCTATGGATTGCTATGTCTCCGAAAGAGAATCAAGCATGTGTACAGGGGCATAAACGCAGCAGTGATAGGATTGGAGAGGTTCGGTGAACAAACAAAGACCCTTTGAAGTCATATTGCATGGTACCCATTCCACGGGTCTCAACTCTCCAGGTTTAAGGGATTCTTCCTTCAGCTAAAACATGCATGTGGAACCCAGAGTATGATCAACCGTGTGATAGGGAGACGTGTTCCAATATGTCTCAGTTCTATTCCCCTGGTACTAGGGTGCAACGTTCCAGACGCTTAACTGACACTCCCCCGACTTGGAGAGTCAGTGCCTTTAACCTCCTGTTTGGCCCAGTTTGCAAATTCTGCAGAAGATGAACAGGAATAGGGAGAACCAATGAGAGACTAGCTGGAGGTGTCTGGACGGGAAAATTTAACTCTCATTTCCCACCAGGAAGAGGAATTAAGCAAAGGCTCAGCGTGCCGTGCCGGAACCAGATTAGGGCCTGAAGCAATCCTGCGGTGTTGCGGCCAGCTCACAAGAAAGCGAGTTGAAGAAAGGAGCTCAAGGGCACTGTAATTCACAAACCTGCAGAGTTATAAATGACAGCTATCGTCCAAAAATATATTGAAGTAAGGCTGCCAAGAGGACTTGAAAGCGGGGCAGAATTGCAGGAAACCAATTTCAGGAGGTACACTGGAATTGCATTTAAAGCATAGGAAAAGAGGCAAAACGTCGACAATGATGCACTTGGCCAAAAAGGGCGTATGCGTTTTTTCCTGAATATATTCAGGAAAAAACGCATACGCCCTTTTTGGCCAACCAAGCAAGCTTGCAAAGGAAATCTGCACTACAATGAAGTCTCACTTCCCCCCGGTCAAAAGGACCACTGAAAAAAGTGTAAAATCCAGAAAGGCAGGACAGGCCATGGAGAACTGGGAGCCTTGTTATGCTGAAGGGCGGGATGTATATTGCCAACAGCCACTCGGGAGAAGTGTATGGTGTTTCCTGAAACATCTAAAAAACAAAGCAACAGAGCCTAGGGCACTTCCACTTATGGCCCTATAGCTTAGGGAAATTAAAATCAAAAAGACACAGCCACCCCAAAGTTTGGGATGGCTCTGTTTACAAGAACCACGTTTATGGTACAAGTTCAATATCGCAGAAAGCGAAAAATGGATAAAGAAGGTGTCGTACTTACGTACAATGCAATATCACTCAGCAATGAAATCTATGTCATCAGGCCCGTAGCAGCATAATGAGTGGATGCAGGTATGATGATTCTAACTGAAATAAGTCACACAGAAAAAGAAACATCATAAGGTATCACTAATACACGGAATTTAAACTTGGCTACACAGGAACTGAATTACAAAACAGAACAGGGTCTCAAATTTAGAAAACCAACTTATGCTTGCTTAAGGGGAAAGGTGAGTTGGGGTGCTGCATAAAACGAGAGATTGAAATGAGCACAGATAAAGTTCCTTAAGCCAAATATGTAATAGACAAGAGCTACTCCTTGTTCAACGAAATGGACTCAACACCCCATATTAAACGTCTAAGAATGTACCTGACTAGTAAGTATCTTAAAACCTATGGATTGCTATGTCTCTGAAAGAGAATCAAGCATGTGTACAGGGGCATAAACGCAGCAGTGATAGGATTGGAGAGGTTCGGTGAGCAAATGAAGACCCTTTGAATTCATATTGCATGGTACCCATTCCACGGGTCTCAACTCTCCAGGTTTAAGGGATTCTTCCTTCAGCTAAAACATGCATGTGGAACCCAGAGTATGATCAACCGTGTGATCGGGAGATGTATTCCAATATGTCTCAGTTCTCGTCCCCTGGTACTCGGGTGCAACATTCCAGACGCTTAACTAACACTCTCCCGACTTGGAGAGTCAGTGCCTTTAACCTCCTGTTTGGCCCAGTTTGCAATTTCTGCAGAAGATGAACAGGAATAGGGAGAACCAATGAGAGACTAGCTGGAGGTGTCTGGACAGGCATATTTAACTCTCATTTCCCACCAGGAAGAGGAATTAACCAAAGGCTCAGCGTGCTGTGATGGAACCACACTAGGGCCGGAAGCAATCCTGCGATGTTGCAGAGAGCTCACAACAAACCGAGTTGAAGAAAGGAGCTCAGGGGCACTGTAATTCACAAACCTGCAGAGTTATAAATGACAGCTATCGTCCAAAAATATATTGAAGTAAGGCTGCCAAGAGGACTTGAAAGTGGGGCAGAATTGCAGGAAACCGATTTCAGGAGGTAGACTGGAATTGCATTTAAAGCATAGGAAAAGAGGCAGAACGTGGACAATGATGCACTTGGCCAAAAAGGGCGTATGCGTGTTTTCCTGAATATATTCAGGAAAAAACGCATACGCCCTTTTTGGCCAACCAAGCAAGCTTGCAAAGGAAATCTGCACTACAATGAAGTCTCACTTCCCCCCGGTCAAAAGAGCCATCTGAAAAAAGTGTAAAATCCAGAAAGGCAGGACAGGCCATGGAGAACTGGGAGCATTGTTATGCTGATGGGCGGGATGTAAATTGCCAACAGCCACTGGGGAGAAGTGTATGGTGTTTCCTGAAATATCTAAAAAACAAAGCAACAGAGCCTAGGGCACTTCCGCTTATGGTCCTATAGCTTAGGGAAATTAAAATCAAAAAGACACAGCCACCCCAAAGTTCGGGATGCCTCTGTTTACAAGAACCTCATTTACGGTACAAGTTCAATTTCGCAGAAAGTGAAAAATGGATAAAGAAGTTGTGGTACTTACATACAATGCAATATCACTCAGCAATGAAATCTATGTCATCAGGCCCATAGCAGCATAATGAGTGGATTCAGGTATGATGATTCTAACTGAAATAAGTCACACAGAAAAAGAAACATCATAAGATATCACTAATACACGGAATGTAAACTTGGCTACACAGGAACTGGATTACAAAACAGAACAGGGTCTCAAATTTAGAAAACCAACTTATGCTTGCTTAAGGGGAAAGGTGAGTTGGGGTGCTGCATAAAACCAGAGATTGAAATGAGCACAGATAAAGTTCCTTAAGCCAAATATGTAATAGACAAGAGCTACTCCTTGTTCAACGAAATGGACTCAACACCCCATATTAAACGCCTAAGAATGTACCTGACTAGTAAGTATCTTAAAACCTATGGATCGCTATGTCTCCGAAAGAGAATCAAGCGTGTGTACAGGGGCATAAACGCAGCAGTGATAGGATTGGAGAGGTTCGGTGAGCAAATGAAGACCCTTTGAAGTCATATTGCATGGTACCCATTCCACGGGTCTCAACTCTCCAGGTTTAAGGGATTCTTCCTTAGGCTAAATCATTCATGTGGACCCCAGCGTATGATCAACCGTGTGATCGGGAGACGTGTTCCAATATGTCTCAGTTCTCGTCCCCTGGTACTCGGGTGCAACATTCCAGACGCTTTACTAACACTCTCCCGACTTGGAGAGTCAGTGCCTTTAACCTCCTGTTTGGCCCAGTTTGCAATTTCTGCGGAAGATGAACAGGAATAGAGAGAACCAATGACAGACTAGCTGGAGGTGTCTCGACGGGCAAATTTAACTCTCATTTCCCACCAGGAAGAGGCATTAACCAAAGGCTCAGCGTGCCCTGCCGGAACCAGATTAGGGCCTGAAGCAATCCTGCGGTGTTGCGGCCAGCTCACAAGAAAGCGAGTTGAAGAAAGGAGCTCAGGGGCACTGTAATTCACAAACCTGCAGAGTTATAAATGACAGCTATCGTCCAAAAATATACTGAAGTAAGACTGCCAAGAGGACTTGAAAGCGGGGCAGAATTGCAGGAAACCGATTTCAGGAGGTACACTGGAATTGCATTTAAAGCATAGGAAAAGAGGCAGAACGTGGACAATGATGCACTTGGCCAAAAGGGCGTATGCCTTTTTTCCTGAATATATTCAGGAAAAAACGCATACGCCCTTTTTGGCCAACCAAGCAAGCTTGCAAAGGAAATCTGCACTAAAATGAAGTCTCACTACCCCCCGGTCAAAAGGGACATCTGAAAAAAGTGTAAAATCCAGAAAGGCAGGACAGGCCATGGAGAACTGGGAGCCTTGTTATGCTGATGGGCGGGATGTAAATTGCAAACAGACACTCGGGAGAAGTGTATGGTGTTTCCTGAAACATCTAAAAAACAAAGCAACAGAGCCTAGGGCACTTCCACTTATGGTTCTATAGCTTAGGGAAATTAAAATCAAAAAGACACAGCCACCCCAAAGTTTGGGACGGCTCTGTTTACAAGAACCGCGTTTATGGTACAAGTTCAATATCGCAGAAAGCGAAAAATGGATAAAGAAGGTGTGGTACATACGTACAATGCAATATCACTCAGCAATGAAATCTATGTCATCAGGCCCGTAGCAGCATAATGAGTGGATTCAGGTATGATGATTCTAACTGAAATAAGTCACACAGAAAAAGAAACATCATAAGATATCACTAATACACGGAATGTAAACTTGGCTACACAGGAACTGAATTACAAAACAGAACAGGGTCTCAAATTTAGAAAACCAACTTATGCTTGCTTAAGGGGAAAGGTGAGTTGGGGTGCTGCATAAAACCAGAGATTGAAATGAGCACAGATAAAGTTCCTTAAGCCAAATATGTAATAGACAAGAGCTACTCCTTGCTCAACGAAATGGACTCAAAACTCCATATTAAACGCCTAAGAAGGTACCTGACTAGTAAGCATCTTAAAACCTATGGATTGCTATGTCTCCGAAAGAGAATCAAGCGTGTGTACAGGGGCAGAAACGCAGCAGTGATAGGATTGGAGAGGTTCGCTGAGCAAACGAAGACCCTTTGAAGTCATATTGCATGGTACCCATTCCACGGGTCTCAACTCTCCAGGTTTAAGGGATTCTTCCTTCAGCTAAAACATGCATGTGGAACCCAGAGTATGATCAACCATGTGATGGGAGATGTATTCCAATATGTCTCAGTTCTCGTCCCCTGGTACTCGGGTGCAACATTCCAGACGCTTTACTAACACTCTCCCGACTTGGAGAGTCAGTGCCTTTAACCTCCTGTTTGGCCCAGTTTGCAAATTCTGCGGAAGATGAACAGGAATAGGGAGAACCAATGAGAGACTAGCTGGAGGTGTCTGGACAGGCAAATTTAACTCTCATTTCCCACCAGGAAGAGGAATTAACCAAAGGCTCAGCGTGCCGTGCCGGAACCAGATTAGGGTCTGAAGCAATCCTGCGGTGTTGCAGCCAGCTCACAAGAAAGCGAGTTGAAGAAAGGAGCTCAGGGGCACTGTAATTCACAAACCTGCAGAGTTATAAATGACAGCTATCGTCCAAAAATATATTGAAGTAAGGCTGCCAAGAGGACTTGAAAGCGGGGCAGAATTGCAGGAAACCAATTTCAGGAGGTACACTGGAATTGCATTTAAAGCATAGGAAAAGAGGCAGAACGTCGACAATGATGCACTTGGCCAAAAAGGGCGTATGAGTTTTTTCCTGAATATATTCAGGAAAAAACGCATACGCCCTTTTTGGCCAACCAAGCAAGCTTGCAAAGGAAATCTGCAGTACAATGAAGTCTCACTTCCCCCCGGTCAAAAGGACCACTGAAAAAAGTGTAAAATCCAGAAAGGCAGGACAGGCCATGGAGAACTGGGAGACTTGTTATGCTGATGGGCGGGATGTATATTGCCAACAGCCACTCGGGAGAAGTGTATGGTGTTTCCTGAAACATCTAAAAAACAAAGCAACAGAGCCTAGGGCACTTCCACTTATGGCCCTATAGCTTAGGGAAATTAAAATCAAAAAGACACAGCCACCCCAACGTTTGGGACGGCTCTGTTTACAAGAAACTCGTTTACGGGACAAGTTCAATATCACAGAAAGTGAAAAATGGATAAAGAAGTTGTGGTACTTACGTACAATGCAATATCACTCAGAAATGAAATCTATGTCATCAGGCCCATAGCAGCATAATGAGTGGATTCAGGTATGATGATTCTAACTGAAATAAGTCACACAGAAAAAGAAACATCATAAGATATCACTAATACACGGAATGTAAACTTGGCTACACAGGAACTGGATTACAAAAGAGAACAGGGTCTCAAATTTAGAAAACCAACTTATGATTGCTTAAGGGGAAAGGTGAGTTGGGGTGCTGCATAAAACCACAGATTGAAATGAGCACAGATAAAGTTCCTTAAGCCAAATATGTAATAGACAAGAGCTACTCCTTGCTCAACGAAATGGACTCAACACCCCATATGAAACGCCTAAGAATGTACCTGACTACTAATTATCTTAAAACCTATGGATCGCTATGTCTCCGAAAGAGAATCAAGCGTGTGTACAGGGGCATAAACGCAGCAGTGATAGGATTGGAGAGGTTCG
This sequence comes from Orcinus orca, assembly GCF_937001465.1. Lineage (NCBI taxonomy): Eukaryota > Metazoa > Chordata > Mammalia > Artiodactyla > Delphinidae > Orcinus > Orcinus orca. The sequence goes on along the minus strand of NW_026043820.1, from coordinate 215,515 downwards.
GTGAGCAAATGAAGACCCTTTGAAGTCATATTGCATGGTACCCATTCCACGGGTCTCAACTCTCCAGGTTTAAGGGAGTCTTCCTTCAGCTAAATCATGCATGTGGAACCCAGAGTATGATCAACCATGTGATCGGGAGACGTGTTCCAATATGTCTCAGTTCTCGTCCCCTGGTACTCGGGTGCAACATTCCAGACGCTTTACTAACACTCTCCCGACTTGCAGAGTCAGTGCCTTTAACCTCCTGTTTGGCCCTGTTTGCAATTTATGCGGAGATGAACAGGAATAGAGAGAACCAATGAGAGACTAGCTGGAGGTGTCTGGACGGGCAATTTTCACTCTCATTTCCCACCAGGAAGAGGAATTAAGCAAAGGCTTAGCGTGCCGTGCCGGAACCAGATTAGGGCTTGAAGCAATCCTGTGGTGTTGCGGCCAGCTCACAAGAAAGCGAGTTGAAGAAAGGAGCTCAGGGGCACTGTAATTCACAAACCTGCAGAGTTATAAATGACAGTTATCGTCCAAAAATATACTGAAGTAAGGCTGCCAAGAGGACTTGAAAGCGGGGCAGAATTGCAGGAAACCGATTTCAGGAGGTAGACTGGAATTGCATTTAAAGCATAGGAAAAGAGGCAGAACGTAGACAATGATGCTCTTGGCCAAAAAGGGCGTATGCGTTTTTTCCTGAATATATTCAGGAAAAAACACATATGCCCTTTTTGGCCAACCAAGCAATCTTGCAAAAGAAATCTGCACTACAATGAAGTCTCACTTCCCCCCGGTCAAAAGGGCCATCTGAAAAAAGTGTAAAATCCAGAAAGGCAGGACAGGCCATGGAGAACTGGGAGCCTTGTTATGCTGATGGGCGGGATGTAAATTGCCAACAGCCACTCGGGAGAAGTGTATGGTGTTTCCTGAAACATCTAAAAAACAAAGCAACAGAGCCTAGGGCACTTCCACTTATGGTCCTATAGCTTAGGGAAATTAAAATCAAAAAGACACAGCCACCCCAAAATTTGGGACGGCTCTGTTTACAGGAACCTCTTTTGCAGCACAAGTTCAATATGCCAGAGAGCAAATAATGGATAAAGAAGTTGGGGTACTTATGTAGAAGAGAATACCTCTCAGCAATGAAAACTATGTCACCAGGCCCGTACCAGCATAATGAGTGGATTGAGGCACAGTGATTCTAAATGAAAAAAGTCACACAGAAAAAGAAACATCATGAGGTACCACCAATACATGGAATGAGAACTTGGCTACACATGAACTGAATTACAAAACAGAACAGGGTCTCAAATATAGAAAACCAACTTATGCTTGCTTAAGGGGGAAGGTGAGTTGGGATGCTGCATAAAACCAGAGTTTGAAATTAGCACAGATACCGTTCCATAAGCCAAATATTTAATAGACAAGACCTACCCCTTGCTCAAGGAAATGGACTCAACAATGAGGTATCACCTCACACCTGGTAGAATGGGCATCATCAGAAAATCTACAAACAAAAAATGCTGGAAAGGGTGTGGAGAAAAGGAACCCTCTTCCACTACTGTTGGGAATATAAATTGATACATTCACTATGGAGAACAATATGGAGTTTCTTAAGAAACTAGCAGTAGAATTACCATACGATACAGCAATCCCAGTTCTGGACATATACCCAGACAAAACCATAAATCAAAAAGAGACATTCACCGCAATGTTCATTGCCTCACTCTTTACAATATCGAGGTAATGGAAGCAACCTAAATGCCCACAGACAGACGAATGCATAAAGCTGTGGTACATATATAATATGGAATATTACTAAGCCATGAAAAGGAATGAAATTGGGTCATTTGTCAAGACGTCGATGGATCTAGAGAGTGTCATACAGAGTGAAGTAAGTCAGAAAGAGAAAAACAAATCTTGTATATTCATGCATATATGTGGAACCTAGAAAAACTGTACAGGTTAACCATTTTGCAAGGCATAAATAGAGCAACAGATGTAGACAACAAACGTATGGACAACAAGGGTGGAAAGCTGTTGGGGGGGTGGTGGTGGGAGGAGTTGAGAGACTGGGATTGGCATGTATACATTTATATGTATAAAATAGGTAACCAATAAGAACCTGCTGTATAAAAATATAAAATAAAATTCAAAATTAAAAAGAAATAAAATTTTAAAAAAAAACAGAAAAAACAATTATTCCCTTCACATACACGTATTTATATGAATAAATTATTTCCATGCTTATATCTGTAAATACAAAAAAGAGGAATAAAATCTACCTTGAACGAAAAACGAAAAAGAGAAAAAAAACACAGAACCCACCAGTTCCACAGAGGAAAACCGTATCAGGGCACTTGCTCCAGTTGTAAACAATTCTGAAGTTGGTCAGTGGTGGGGAATCGTCTCCCATTCAGCCAGCAGCCCCCACGCAACAAGCGTCCTCATTGCAAAGCTGGGGCACCGTGCCGAGGCATCTGTGAGTAAACGTGAGCTGAGCCCCAGGCCAGTTGCTGCTGAACTATTCCCACCCGTCCCAGGTAAAACACCTGAATATATACAAGGACTTGAAAGCCTAGAGGAAGGGCCATAGAGCCACACGAGTGACAGCATGCCGGCCGACTTGGTGCCTGCAGGCCAGCCAGGATGGTCCTGGCCCTGGGTGCTCTTCTGGAAGATTTCCATTTCCCTGCCTGAGATACCCGTCCTGTCCCTGCCCCCACTGCTTTTTTCCTTCCTCACCTCTGCCCAGGGAGAAATTCCAGCAGCAGGTATAGGTGACACATCCTCTTCTTTAGCAGGTGGCAGCCTGGCAACTGCTGCAGAAAGTCCAGCAGAGCCCCACTCACACTGGGCCTCCCACAAAGCCGTGGCCTCTCACTCCCTCCCACCAGCCCAGCCCCGAGACTGCTGACAGGGCAGAGAAAATGGCGTCAGGCACGGCTGCAGGGCCTCTTGCTGCCTGGAGTGGTATTTATATTGATCTCAACCCAGGCACACCTGGGGAGGGCTGGCCGGCACGGTAAGGCTGCCCAGGTCAGCCAATCATCACCCCTCAGGGGCTCACAGTTGCAGAAAATGGAACTTGCTGAACCGACCAGGTCCAAGGAACAGGTGTGGGCTCCTTAGAGTCAGGATAGACAAGGGGCTGCAGCTTTGGCTTGTTTTCTAATCATTTTATCTGACCCATGAGTGGGAGACAACTTCAAGAAAACCCTCTCCTAATGAGAGGAACCCAGGAGTCAGGGAGAGGACGGGTGGGTGGTGGTTGGAGACAGATGCCTGGTGCCCCGGGTGCAGTGGAAGTCTCTGGAAGACCAGGTGGAGGGAGGCCACACTGAGTGATGCCCAGGGTCACAGACCTGTCGCAGCTGCTGTTTGTTAGTTCAAGTCCTGCTCTGAGGTGCTCTGTGTCAGCTCTGAGTGACAGGTGAGCTGGGGGTGCTCTGCAATGAGGGCTATGTGCACGGTTCCTGTGTGCCCAGCCCTGCCACGGTACCTGCAAGGGTAGCTCTGTATCCTGGGAGGGGCCTGACCACGAGAGCCCCGTGGGCTGAGGTTGGGGTGGGGTACCTGCCCAGGTGAGCTCCATATTCTGGGATTGGTCTGACCACGAGAGCCCCATGGGCTGCTGGGGACCTGGTAAAGGATGTCAGGACAGTCAGTGAAGCCACCGAGGATATACCTCCAGCTGCTCCTAATTCCTACACCCTGCTGGTCATTCTACCAACCACCAGGACATGGTATTCTGTATTAGTCTTCAATGATGCCTTCTTTTGTATTCCATTAGTCCCAGAGTCACAAGAAATTTTGGCTTGTGAGTGGCAGGACTCAACATACAACTAAAACAATACTTCCGGGCCGTCTTGCCCCAAGGGTGCAAAAATTCCCACACCATCTTTAGGGAAAGCTTAGATAAAGACCTAAAAGTTCTACCTCTGGAAAAGGAAACCCTCCTTCAGTACGCAGACGACATTCTGATCACCAGCCCTACTAAGGAGGCCTCTGAACTACCAAGCCAATAAAGGATAGAAGTTGTCCAAGAAAAAGCTCAAATATCACAGACTGCGGTGACCTGCCTGGGCTTCATTCTCACAGAAGGTCGGAGAAGCCCATCCCAGGAAAGGAAAGAAACCATTTTCAGCCTTACCCCTTTCTAAAACTAGAAGACAGCTTAGGGGTTCCTGGGGAGGCCAGGGTTTGCTGCTTCTGGATCCCTAACTACAGTCTACTAGCTGGGCCTCTATATGAAACACTGAAAGGAAAAGATGATGATCCTTTTGAATAGAATCCAGAAGTGGCCTTTCAAGAATGGAAAGAGCAGTCAATTCAGACCCTTGCCCTGGAACTCCCTAATTTAGCTAAACCCTTTGACCTTTACATTCCCAGTGAAAGGTGAATCGCCATTGGAGAATTAGTGCAAAAACTGGGACCACTTGAAATGGAACAATGCAAGAATGCCATCCAGGTAGGATAAACTACGGGCACCAAGGGGCTTGGCCAAATGCCACATCTGGCCAAGATACTGGCGGTATCTAAAAACCTGGAAATCAGCAGCCCCAAAGGCCACCTCCCTCCTAAGGGAAAAGGACCCCACGTGGTGATCCTAACCACCAACCATGCCCTGAAGTTTCAGGGTTCGCTCTGTGGGCACACCAACCTCGAGTGAGGAGGCCTTCCAACTCCAACATCCAGAGAGATAACCGGGGGCAACAGGGCACCATGTCGACTCATGTGAACATCACTTGACCTGGAGTTTCTCTCATAAAACAACAAGAGTGTGTCCCAAAAGAGTAGACTACTGCTTGCAGGACTTACTGCACCCAGAGGGGAGCTAATAATCTTGGCGGGGGAACCGTATATCACACTGTCACCATAGAAAAGCCTACAGACACCGTGATGATGGTGGCCAATAAGACTGGCTGGGCTCCTGTTTACTTCAAAAGGCTGTTGACTCAGTGGCCATCATGGTCCTTGATCACCACTGACCCTGGACTGTCTGGGAGTTGAGCGGGCAGGGCTCTGACACCTGGTGCTGTTTGTACGTTAATTCAGGGGCCTAACTGAAGAAAGCGCAGACTACTGGTCAGAGCATCTAGGCTGGCAGAAACGGTCAGCCTAAGGTGGCCGAGCAAATGTGGGGCGGGGTGAAACCAGCCCCCACAGCGTCTCTGCACATCTCTTTCCTGGACCCTTAAAGGTCATTAGAATCTATAACACTTCCAATGCTGGTGCTCAGGTGGACGAGCAGGGAGGCAGGGGGCCTGGGGACAATCAACGTCACCTGGAGGCTGCTGAGGAGAAGCTCTGACCCTCGCCCCCGGGTATGAGGGCTCCCAACTCAGCACTCAGCAGTTACAGAAGAAGGGTCTGCACCCTCAGCACTCCAAGAATGAGGAATGGGACAAAAGGCAGAGGAGGGGTTTGTCCCCAGCAAAGCCCATTAAAAATCCCTGGGAGATAAAAATAGAATCTGGGCAATAAAGTCAAGTCTAACCGTTTTTATCCTTTGTGCTTTGTCTAATTTCATGTGCTCCTAGGGTCCCGCATGCAGAGGTTCCACACCCGGCACTTCAGACCAGATTTCCTAGTGCAGAATGGCTGGGACGACACCTCAGCTCCTGGGGCCCAGTGCAGACTCCGCGATACAGAGCCTGAGCTGCAGCCAACCCGGCCCTCGAGAGCTCCGCCCCCTCCCTCTCACTGACTCTGACAGGATCTCTACACAGCAGCCCAGCCCACAGCCCACGGGGTAGTGCATGCTCTCACCTCTCCATTCTCTGATCAAAATATAAAGTTTCCTTTGCTTGTGAACCAAACTCAGTCTCGATCTGTTGGCCCCAATGACACTGGGCAGGGGGACACTTGTTGGGGTCCACTCTGGAGGATCAGTAACAGAAATTGAGACTATTGTAACCTCAATGAACAGATGTGTGAGCCAAACTGTAGTTAACATAGAACAGTGTATAAGGCTCGGGTAAAATAAGATGTTTCTAACACTTCCATTTGATATTTCCATCACTTTATTATAAGCAAGTTCAGTGAAAAGGTTTGTCTTATTTGTCAGGTCAATATTAGAGAAACAAAGTGATTTCTTTCCTAGGATGTACATCTAATAATCTTGGTTAAAGCTTCAATCTTGTTTTAAATGCTTTTCCATTGAAAATGATACCTCTCTTTCAGCTCCCCCATTTCTGAGAAGTATAAAATCTTATAATTTATTATTACCAAAGGGGAAAGGTGGGAGGAGGGATAAATTAACAGTTTGGGATTAACACATACACACTGCTATGTATAAAATAGATCATCAACAAGGAACTACTGTATAGCACAGGGAACTACACTCAACATTTTGCAATAAGCTATAAGGGGAAATAATCTGGAAAAGAATAGATATTTTTATTGTCATTGTCATCTATCAATGACAGTTAAAGTGTAACCTAAGGGAAGCTGGTGGTGAGTGCTTCTGACCCTGAAGACTTCAATCATCTAAAGTTTGGACTCTGCCTACTTCCCAAGGCCCTTAATGAACACATGTGTAGCCGTAGCTTAAAAAATTCCCCAGTTTGGGTTTCGGGGAGACACTGATTTTGAAAAAGCCCTGGTGTTCTCCTTACATGAATGGGACTCTTCCTACTGCTAAAACATGTCTGTCACACCCAGAGGATGGTATACCGTCTGATCGGGAAGAGTTTGGAAAAGGCATCTCATCTCCTCATCTCCTGGTGCTCGGGTTCACCCCTCCAGCGTCTTTACTAACAGTCTCCCCACTTGGAGATGTCAGCACTGTCAACATCCTGTTGCGTACAGTTTGGAATTTGTCCAGAGGATGAAGCGGAAGGATGAGGAACAATGAGAGACAAGTCCTAGGTGTTCAGACAGGCACATGTCACTCTAATTTCCAATCAGGAAGACGAATTGACCAAAGGCTAGGATTGCCCATGGAAACAGTATAGGGCTTGAGGAAATCCCGCTGCTTTGTGGCCAGTTCCCATAAACACAAGTTGAACAATGGAACTCAGGGGCAGTAAAATTCACGAAACTGCAGAGTTGAAAATATCTATCACTGAAAAATGTCTTGAGGAAAGTCAGAGAAAAGGACTTGTAAGCAAGGGAGAATGGCAGGAAAGGGATCTGAGGAGGTAGAAAGGACTCGTCATTAAGCACGAGAAAAGGAGCTGAACATTGCCAACATTGCAGTTGGCCAAAAAAGGTGTATGGGTTTTTTTCTGTATATATTCAAGAAAAGGGCATACACTTTTTTAGCCAAGCAAACAGGTGGGCACTGGAAGTCAATACTACAAAAGATATCACTTCGCATCAGTCAGAAGAGCCATCTTCATAAAGCGTAAACAACAGAAATGCAGGACAGGGCAAGGAGAAGAGGGAGCCCTGTGAGACTTATAGTGGAAATGTATATTGCCAACGGCCATTCTGGAGAAGTGTATTGTGTTTACTAAAGCATCTAAAAAATGAGCTACAGAGCATAGGGCACTTGCACTCATGGGCGTATATCTTGGGAAAAACAAAAATCGAGAGGACACAGGCACCCCAATGTTTACCCCCTCTCTGTTTAAAAGATCCTCGACTAGGATATAACTTAAATGTCTCTGGAGAGAAAAAATGGATAGAGATGTGGTACTTAGGTAGAGTGGAATATTATTCAGCCTGGAAATCAATGAAATATGGCCAGTTGTAACAACTCCGGAGGAGTTACGTGTGATCATTCTAAGTGACATAATTCAAAAAGAAAAAGACACATATCATAAGATATCACTTAAAGGTGGAATCCAAAATGGCTACACATGAAATAAATTACAAAACAAAAACATAGTCAAATATGTAGGAAACACGCATAAGGCTGCTAAACGGGAAAGGTGGGGAGGGGTGAGGCATCATCCAGGAGGTTGAAATTAGCAAAGATACCATTCCAAATACCAAACTGATAATCAACAAGGCCTACACGGTAGCTAAAAGAACTACACTCAGCACACTCAAGTCACCGGAAAAGAATATATACGACTGGTAAGAATCTGAAAAAGAATTTACTGATGTCTCTCTGTACGTGAATCAAGTGGATGTACAGCAGCAAGAAACAGAGCTTTGAAAATCAGCTGTAACCAATATAGTAATAAATTGAAAAAAATAAACGACAGAGAGACAGAGAAAACCTCTTACAACTTTTCCTCAGGGACGGTGATGCAACATGGATTGAACACATCTAGACCCACAGCAGGATGAGACATAAGGCTGGAAACTGTTTGCACTAAGAGAAATGTGAGGTTGGGTGAGGAAATGCACACCCTTTAAAGTAATACTACCTGGTACCCATTTAATGGGTCCCCAATCTGCAGGTTCAAGGGATCTTCCTACAGCTAAAACATGCATGGAAAACCCAGAGGACTGTACACCATGTGATCGGGAGATGTGTCTAAAATGCAGCTCATTTATCCTCTCCTGGTGCTCCTGTTCACCGTTCCAGCCACGTTACTTAGAATCTCCCCACTTGGAGAATCAGCACATTTCAACTTCTGTTTCACACATTTTGCAAATTGTGAGGAGGATGAACGGGAAGAGGGGGAACCAATGAGAGAATAGTTGTAGGGGTTTGGACGGGCACATATCACTCTAATTTCCCATTAAGAATAAGAATTGAAAAAAGGCTCAGCCCGCCTCGCCGGAGCCAAAATAGGGCCTGAAGCAATCCTGCGGGTTTGAGGCCAGCTCACAAAAGAGCAACTTAAAAAATGGAGCTCAGGGTCACTGCAATTCACAAACCTGCAGAGTTATAAATGAAAACTAACGTCCAAAAATATGTGGAGGTAAGGCAAAGAAGAGGATCTGAATGCAAGACAGAATTGCAAGAAACAGATTTCAAGAGATAGATTGGACTCATCTTTAAAGCACATGAAAAGCGACAGAATTTCGACAATGATGCAGTTGGCCCAAAAGGGCGTATGCGTGTTTTCCTGATTATATCCAGGAAAAAACGCATACGCACTTTATGGGCAACGAAGCAAGCAAGCAATGCAAATGTGCACAACAAAGAAGTCTCATTTCCCACCGGTCAAAAGGGCCATCCTAAAAAATTGTAAAAACCAGAAATGCAGGACAGGCCATGGAGAACAGGGAGCCTTTATACGCTGATGGGCAGTGTGTGAACTGCCGAGAGCCACTCTGGAGAAGTGTATGGTGGTTCCCAAATCATCTAAAAAACAGAGCTACAGAGCATAGGACACTTCCAATCATGGGAGTATATCTAGGGAAGTCTAAAAATCAACAAGACACAAGAACACCACAGTTTAGGGCTACTCTGTTTACAAGAACCTCAACTTCAGTACACCTTAAATATCCCAGGAAAGAGAACAATGGATAAAGAAGATGTGGTACTTATGTACAATGGAATATCTCTTCACCATGAAATCAAGGTAATAAGGCTAGTAGAAGGATAAAGAGTGGATTTAGGTCCGATAATACTACTTGAAATAAGTCAAACAGAAAAAGAAACATATCATAAGATATCACTTATAGAGGGAGGGTAAATATGGCTGCACAAGAAATGAATTACAGAACAGAACAGTGTCTCACATTTAGAAAACACACTTATGTCAGCTTAAGGGGAAAGGAGAGGTGGGGTGATGCATTAAACCAGAGTTTGAAATTAGCACAGATACCGTTCAATAAACCAAATAGATATTAGACAAGATCTACACCTTGCTCAATGAATTGGCCTCAACACACCCTATACACCGCAGAGAAATATATCTGAGTAATAAGAATCTTAAAACCCATGTATTGATATATCTCCATAAGGGAATCAAGTGTGTGCAGAGCGGCACAAACACAGCAGTGAAAATGAGCTAAACCCCATTATAGAAATAAATTTTAAAAACAAAATGCAGAAACAATGAAAGAGAGAAAAATTCTTACAAAATTTGCTCAGGGGCTGTGATGCAACCTGGATTGACCACATATAAACCCACAGCTGGATAAGACATAAGGCTGCACACTTGGGGCTGAGAGGATTGGTGAGCTTTGGTGAGCAACTGCCAAAAGTTTAATGCAATACTTCATGCTACTCATTCCAAGGGTCCCAAAACTCCAGGTTGAAGGGAATCTTCCTACAGCTAAACCATGCTTGGGAAACCCAGCGACTGGTATACCATATGATCGGGAAAGGTTTCTAAAACGCACCTCATTTTTCCTCTCCTGGGATGCGGATTGACATTCCAGCCACTTTACTAACAATATCCCCACATGGAGAGTCAATGCCTTTAAGTTCTGGTATCGCACAGTCTGCAGTTAGTGCGGAGGATGAATGGGAATAGGGGGAACCAGTGGGAAACTAGCTGTAGCAGTTTCAATGGGCACATGTCACTCTAATTTCACATCAGTAAGAAGAATAAACCAAAGGCACAGCAAGGTGCCCCAGAAGAAGAATAGGGCCTGAAGGAATCCTGTGGTTATGAGGCAAGATCACAAAAATAAGAGCTGAAAAATGGAGCTAAGGGCCACTGCAATTCAAAAACCTGCAGAGTTATAAAGGCCAACTATTTTCAAAAAATATATTGAGGTAAGGCTATGAAGAGGCATTGGAGGCAAGGCAGAATTGCAGGAAGCCGATTTCAGGAGGTAGACTGGAATTACATTTAAAGCATAGGAAAAGAGGCAGAACGTCCACAATGATGCACTTGGCCAAAAAGGGCGTATGCGTTTTTTCCTGAATATATTCAGGAAAAAATGCATACGCCCTTTTTGGCCAACCAAGCAAGCTTGCAAAGGAAATCTGCACTACAATGAAGTCTCACTTCCCCCTGGTCAAAAGGGCCATCTGAAAAAAGTGTAAAATCCAGAAAGGCAGGACAGGCCAGGGAGAACTGGGAGCCTTGTTATGCTGATGGGCGGGATGTAAATTGCCAACAGCCACTTGGGAGAAGTGTATGGTGTTTCCTGAAACATCTAAAAAACAAAGCAACAGAGCCTAGGGCACTTCCACTTATGGTACTATAGCTTAGGGAAATTAAAATCAAAAAGACACAGCCACCCCAAAGTTTGGGACAACTCTGTTAACAAGAACCGCGTTTATGGTACAAGTTCAATATCGCAGAAAGTGGAAAATGGATAAAGAAGTTGTGGTACTTACGTACAATGCAATATCACTCAGCAATTAAATCTATGTCATCAGGCCAATAGCAGCATAATGAGTGGATTCAGGTATGATGATTCTAACTGAAATAAGTCACACAGAAAAAGAAACATCATAAGATATCACTAATACACGGAATGTAAACTTGGCTACACAGGAACTGGTTTACAAAGACGAAGAGGGTCTCAAATTTAGAAAACCAACTTATGCTTGCTTAAGGAGAAAGGTGAGTTGGGGTGCTGCATATAACCACAGATTGAAATGAGCACAGATAAAGTTCCTTAAGCCAAATATGTAATAGACAAGAGCTACTCCTTGCTCAACGAAATGGACTCAACACCCCATATTAAACGCCTAATAATGTACCTGACTAGTAAGTATCTTAAAACCTATGGATTGCTATGTCTCTGAAAGAGAATCAAGCATGTGTGCAGGGGCATAAACGCAGCAGTGATAGGATTGGAGAGGTTCGGTGAGCAAATGAAGACCCTTTGATGTCATATTGCATGGTATCCATTCCACGGGTCTCAACTCTCCAGGTTTAAGGGATTCTTCCTTCAGCTAAAACATGCATGTGGAACCCAGAGTATGATCAACCATGTGACCGGGAGACGTGTTGAAATATGTCTCAGTTCTCGTCCCCTGGTACTCGGGTGCAACATTCCAGATGCTTTATTAACACTCTCCCGACTTGGAGAGTCAGTGCCTTTAACTTCCTGTTTGGCCCAGTTTGCAATTTCTGCAGAAGATGAACAGGAATATGGAGAACCAATGAGAGACTAGCTGGAGGTGTCTGGACGGGAAAATTTAACTCTCATTTCCCACCAGGAAGAGGAATTAACCAAAGGCTCAGCGTGCCGTGGCGGAACTAGGTTAGGGCCTGAAGCAATCCTGCGGTGTTGCGGCCAGCTCACAAGAAAGCGAGTTGAAGAAAGGAGCTCAGGGGCACTGTAATTCACAAACCTGCAGAGTTATAAATGACAGCTATCGTCCAAAAATATACTGAAGTAAGGCTGCCAAGAGGCCTTGAAAGCGGGGCAGAATTGCAGGAAACCAATTTTAGGAGGTAGACTGGAATTGCATTTAAAGCATAGGAAAAGAGGCAGAACGTCCACAATGATGAACTTGGCCAAAAAGGGCGTATGCGAATTTTCCTGAATATATTCAGGAAAAAACGCATACGCTCTTTTTGGCCTACCAAGCAAGCTTGCAAAGGAAATCTGCACTAAAATGAAGTCTCACTTCCCCCCGGTCAAAAGGGCCATCTGAAAATAGTGTAAAATGCAGAAAGGCAGGACAGGCCATGGAGAACTGGGAGCCTTGTTATGCTGATGGGCGGGATGTAAATTGCCAACAGCTACTGGGGAGAAATGTATGCTGTTTCCTGAAACATCTAAAAAAAAAACCAACAGAGCCTAGGGCACTTCCACTTATGGTCCTATAGCTTAGGGAAATTAAAATCAAAAAGACACAGCTACCCCAAAATTTGGGATGGCTCTGTTTACAAGAACCTCATTTACGGTACAACTTCAATATCGCAGAAAGTGAAAAATGGATAAAGAAGTTGTGGTACTTACGTACAATGCAATATCACTCAGCAATGAAATCTATGTCATCAGGCCCGTAGCAGCATAATGAGTGGATTCAGGTATGATGATTCTAACTGAAATATGTCACACAGAAAAAGAAACATCATAAGATATCACTAATACAAGGAATGTAAACTTGGCTACACAGGGACTGGATTACAAAACAGAACAGGGTCTCAAATTTAGAAAACAACTTATGCTTGCTTAAGGGGAAAGGTGAGTTGGGGTGCTGCATAAAACCACAGATTGAAATGAGCACAGATAAAGTTCCTTAAGCCAAACATGTAATAGACAAGAGCTACTCCTTGCTCAAAGAAATGGGCTCAACACCACATAATAAACGCCTAAGAATGTAGCTGAATAGTAAGTATCTTAAAACCTATGGATTGCTATGTCTCCAAAAGAGAATCAAACGTGTGTACAGGGGCATAAACGCAGCAGTGATAGGATTGGAGAGCTTTGGTGAGCAAATGAAGACCCTTTGAAGTCATATTGCATGGTACCCATTCCACGGGTCTCAACTCTCCAGGTTTAAGGGATTCTTCCTTCAGATAAAACATGCATGTGGAACCCAGAGTATGATCAACCGTGTAATCGGGAGACGTGTTCAAATATGTCTCAGTTTTCAACCCCTGGTACTCGTGTGCAACATTCCAGACGCTTTACTAACACTCTCCCGACTTGGAGAGTCAGTGCCTTTAACCTCCTGTTTGGCCCAGTTTGCAATTTCTGCGGAAGATGAACAGGAATAGGGAGAACCAATGAGAGACTAGCTGGAGGTGTCTGGACGGGCAAATTTAACTCTCATTTCCCACCAGGAAGAGGAATTAACCAAAGGCTCAGCGTGCCGTGCCGGAACCAGATTAGGGCCTGAAGCAATACTGCGGTGTTGCGGCCAGCTCACAAGAAAGCGAGTTGAAGAAAGGAGCTCAGGGGCACTGTAATTAACAAACCTGCAGAGTTATAAATGACAGCTATCGTCCAAAAATATACTGAAGTAAGGCTGCCAAGAGGTTTTGAAAGTGGGGCAGAATTGCAGGAAACCGATTTCAGGAGGTAGAAAGGAATTGCATTTAAAGCATAGGAAAAGAGGCAGAATGTCCACAATGATGCACTTGGCCGAAAAGGGCGTATGCGTTTTTTCCTGAATATATTCAGGAAAAAAGGCATACGCCCTTTTTGGCCAACCAAGCAAGCTTGCAAAGGAAATCTGCACTACAATGAAGTCTCACTTCCCCCTGGTCAAAACGGCCATCTGAAAAAAGTGTAAAATCCAGAAAGGCAGGACAGGCCATGGAGAACTGGGAGCCTTGTTATGCTGATGGGCGGGATGTAAATTGCCAACAGCCACTCGGAAGAAGTGTATGGTGCTTCCTGAAACATCTAAAAAACAGAGGAACAGAGCCTAGGGCAATTCCACTTATGGTCCTATAGCTTAGGGAAATTAAAATCAAAAAGACACAGCCACCCCAAAGTTTGTGACGGCTCTCTTTACAAGAACCTCGTTTACGGTACAAGTTCAATATCGCAGAAAGCAAAAAATGGATAAAGAAGTTGTGGTACTTACGTACAATGCAATATCACTCAGCAATGAAATCTATGTCATCAGGCCCGTAGCAGCATAATGAGTGGATTCAGGTATGATGATTCTAACTGAAATAAGTCACACAGAAAAAGAAACATCATAAGATATCACTAATACACGGAATGTAAACTTGGCTACACAGGAACTGAATTACAAAACAGAACAGGGTCTCAAATTTAGAAAACCAACTTATGCTTGCTTAAGGGGAAAGGTGAGTTGGGGTGCTGCATAAAACCAGAGATTGAAATGAGCACAGATAAAGTTCCTTAAGCCAAATATGTAATAGACAAGAGCTACTCCTTGCTCAACGAAATGGACTCAACACCCCATATTAAATGCCTAAGAATGTACCTGACTACTAATTATCTTAAAACCTATGGATTGCTATGTCTCTGAAAGAGAATCAAGCATGTGTACAGGGGCATAAACGCAGCAGTGATAGGATGGGAGAGGTTCGGTGAGCAAAGACCCTTTGAAGTCATATTGCATGGTACCCATTCCACGGGTCTCAACTCTACAGGTTTCAGGGATTCTTCCTTCAGCTAAATCATGCATGTGGAACCCAGAGTATGATCAACCGTGTGATCGGGAGACGTGTTCCAATATGTCTCAGTTCTATTCCCCTGGTACTCGGGTGCAACATTTCAGATGCTTAACTGACACTCTCCCGACTTGGAGAGTCAGTGCCTTTAACCTCCTGTGTGGCCCAGTTTGCAATTTCTGTGGAAGATGAACAGGAATAGGGAGAACCAATGAGAGACTAGCTGGAGGTGTCTGGACGGGCAAATTTAACTCTCATTTCCCACCAGGAAGAGGAATTAAGCAAAGGCTCAGCGTGCCATGCTGGAACCAGATTAGGGCCTGAAGCAATCCTGCGGTGTTGCGGCCAGCTCACAAGAAAGCGAGTTGAAGAAAGGAGCTCAGGGGCACTGTAATTCACAAAACTGCAGAGCTATAAATGACAGCTATAGTCCAAAAATATACTGAAGTAAGGCTGCCAAGAGGACTTGAAAGTGGGGCAGAATTGCAGGAAACCGATTTCAGGAGGTAGACTGGAATTGCATTTAAAGCATAGGAAAAGAGGCAGAACGTCATCAATGATGCACTTGGCCAGAAAGGGCGTATGCGTTTTTTCCTGAATATATTCAGGAAAAAACGCATACGCCCTTTTTGGCCAACCAAGCAAGCTTGCAAAGGAAATCTGCACTACAATGAAGTCTCACTTCCCCCGGGTCAAAAGGGCCATCTGAAAAAAGTGTAAAATCCAGAAAGGCAGGACAGGCCATGGAGAACTGGGAGCCTTGTTATGCTGATGGGCGGGATGTAAATTGCCAACAGCCACTTGGGAGAAGTGTACGGTGTATCCTGAAACATCTAAAAAACAAAGCAACAGAGCCTAGGGCACTTCCACTTATGGTCCTATAGCTTAGGGAAATTAAAATCAAAAAGACACAGCCACCCCAATGTTTCGGATGGCTCTGTTTACAAGAACCTCGTTTATGGTACATAATCAATATCGCAGAAACTGAAAAATGGATAAAGAAGTTGTGGTACTTACGTACAATGCAATATCACTCAGCAATGAAATCTATGTCATCATGCCCGTAGCAGCATAATGAGTGGATTCAGGTATGATGATTCTAACTGAAATAAGTCACACAGAAAAAGAAACATCATAAGATATCACTAATACACGGAATGTAAACTTGGATACACAGGAACTGGATTACAAAACAGAACAGGGTCTCAAATTTAGAAAACCAACTTATGCTTGCTTAAGGGGAAAGGTGAGTTGGGGTGCTGCATAAAACCAGAGATTGAAATGAGCACAGATAAAGTTCCTTAATCCAAATATGTAACAGAGAAGAGCTACTCGTTGCTCAACGAAATGGACTCAACACCCCATATTAAACGCCTAAGAATGTACCTGACTAGTAAGTATCTTAAAACCTATGGATTGCTATGTCTCCGAAAGAGACTCAAGCATGTGTACAGGGGCATAAACGCAGCAGTGATAGTATTGGAGAGGTTCGGTGAGCAAATGAAGACCCTTTGAAGTCATATTGCATGGTACCTATTCCACGGGTCTCAACTCTCCAGGTTTAAGGGATTCTTCCTTCAGCTAAAACATGCATGTGGAACCCAGAGTATGATCAACCGTGTGATCGGGAGACGTGTTCAAATATGTCTCAGTTTTCGTTCCTGGTACTCGGGTGCAACATTCCAGACGCTTTACTAACACTCTCCCGACTTGGAGAGTCAGTGCCTTTAACCTCCTGTTTGGCCCAGTTTGCAATTTCTACGGAAGATGAACACGAATAGGGAGAACCAATGAGACACTAGCTGGAGGTGTCTGGACGGGCAAATTTAACTCTCATTTCCCACCAGGAAGAGGAATTAACCAAAGGCTCAGCGTGCCGTGACGGAACCAGATTAGGACCTGAAGCAATCTTGCGGTGTTGCGGCCAGCTAACAAGAAATCGAGTTGAAGAAAGGAGCTCAGGGGCACTGTAATTCACAAACCTGCAGAGTTATAAATGACAGCTATCGTCCAAAAATATACTGAAGTAAGGCTGCCAAGAGGACTTGAAAGCAGGGCAGAATTGCAGGAAACTGATTTCAGGAGGTAGTCTGGAATTGCATTTAAAGCATAGGAAAAGAGACAGAACGTCGACAATGATGCACTTGGCCAAAAAGGGCGTATGCGTTTTTTCCTGAATATATTCAGGGAAAAACGCATATGCGCTTTTTGGACAACCAAGCAAGCTTGCAAAGGAAATCTGCACTACAATGAAGTCTCACTTCCCCCCGCTCAAAAAGGCCATCTGAAAAAAGTGTAAAATCCAGAAAGGCAGGACAGGCCATGGAGAACTGGGAGCCTTGTTATGCTGATGGGCGGGATGTAAATTGCCAACAGCCACTAGGGAGAAATGTATGGTGTTTCCTGAAACATCTAAAAAACAAAGCAACAGAGCCTAGGGCTCTTCCACTTATGGTCCTATAGCTTAGGGAAATTAAAATCAAAAAGACACAGCTACCCCAAAGTTTGGGACGGCTCTGTTTACAAGAACCTCATTTACGGTACAAGTTCAATATCGCAGAAAGTGAAAAATGGATAAAGAAGGTGTGGTACTTACGTACAATGCAATATCACTCAGCAATGAAATCTATGTCATCAGACCCGTAGCAGCATAATGAGTGCATTCAAGTATGATGATTCTAACTGAAATAAGTCACACAGAAAAAGAAACATCATAAGATATCACTAATACACGGAATGTAAACTTGGCTACACAGGAACTGGATTACAAAACACAACAGGGTCTCAAATTTAGAAAACCAACTTATGCTTGCTTAAGGGGAAAGGTGAGTTGGGGTGCTGCATAAAACCAGAGATTGAAATGAGCACAGATAAAGTTCCTGAAGCCAAATATGTAATACACAAGAGCTACTCCTTGCTCAACGAAATGGACTCAACACCACATATTAAACGCCTAAGAATGTACCTGACTAGTAAGTATCTTAAAACCTATGGATTGCTATGTCTCCGAAAGAGAATCAATCATGTGTACAGGGGCATAAACGCAGCAGTGATAGGATTGGAGAGGTTCGGTGAGCAAATAAAGACCCTTTGAAGTCATATTGCATGGTACCCATTCCACGGGTCTCAACTCTCCAGGTTTAAGGGATTCTTCCTTCAGCTAAAATATGCCTGTGGAACCCAGAGTATGATCAACTGTGTGATCGGGAGACGTGTTCCAAAATGTCTCAGTTTTCGTCCCCTGGTACTCGGGTGCAACATTCCAGACGCTTTACTAACTCTCTCCCAACTTGGAGAGTCAGTGCCTTTAACCTCCTGTTTGGCCCAGTTTGCAATTTCCGCGGAAGATGAACAGGAATAGGGAGAACCAATGAGAGACTAGCTGGAGGTGTCTGGACGTGCAAATTTAACTCTCATTTCCCACTAGGAAGAGGAATTAACCAAAGGCTCAGCGTGCCGTGCCGGAACCAGATTAGGGCCTGAAGCAATCCTGCGGTGTTGCGGCCAGCTCACAAGAAAGCGAGTTGAAGAAAGGAGCTCAGGGGCACTGTAATTCACAAACCTGCAGAGTTATAAATGACAGCTATCGTCCAAAAATATACTGAAGTAAGGCTGCCAAGAGGACTTGAAAGAGGGGCAAAATTGCAGGAAACCGATTTCAGGAGGTAGACTGGAATTGCATTTAAAGCATAGGAAAAGAGGCAGAACGTGCACAATGATGCACTTGGCCAAAAAGGGCGTATGCGTTTTTTCCTGAATATATTCAGGAAAAAACGCATACGCCCTTTTTGGCCAACCAAGCAAGCTTGCAAAGGAAATCTGCACTACAATGAAGTCTCACTTCCCCCGGGTCAAAGGGACATCTGAAAAATGTGTAAAATACAGAAAGGCAGGACAGGCCATGGAGAACTGGGAGCCTTGTTATGCTGTTGGGCGGGATGTAAATTGCCAACAGCCACTCGGGAGAAGTGTATGGTGTTTCATGAAACATCTAATAAACAAAGCAACAGAGCCTAGGGCACTTCCACTTATGGTCCTATAGCTTAGGGAAATTAAAATCAAAAAGACACAGCCACCCCAAAGTTTGGGATGGCTCTGTTTACAACAACCTCGTTTACGGTACAAGTTCAGTATCACAGAAATTGAAAAATGGATAAAGAAGTTGTGGTACTTACGTAGAATGCAATATCACTTAGCAATGAAATCTATGTCATCAGGCCCGTAGCAGCATAATGAGTGGATTCAGGTATGATGATTCTAACTGAAATAAGTCACACAGAAAAAGAAACATCATAAGATATCACTAATACACGGAATGTAAACTTGGCTACACAGGCACTGTATTACAAAACAGAACAGGGTGTCAAATTTAGAAAACAAACTTATGCTTGCTTAAAGGGAAAGGTGAGTTGGGGTGCTGCATAAAACCAGAGATTGAAATGAGCACAGATAAATTTCCTTAAGCCAAATATGTAATAGACAAGAGCTACTCCATGCTCAACGAAATGGACTCAACACCTCATATTAAACGCCTAAGAATGTACCTGACTAGTAAGTATCTTAAAAGCTATGGATTGCTATGTCTCTGAAAGAGAATCAAGCGTGTGTACAGGGGCATAAACCCAGCAGTGATAGGATTGGAGAGGTTCGGTGAGCAAATGAAGACCCTTTGAAGTCATATTGCATGGTACCCATTCCACGGGTCTCAACTCTCCAGGATTAAGGGATTCTTCCTTCAGCTAAAACATGCATGTGGAACCCAGAGTATGATCAACCGTGTGATCGGGAGACGTGTTCCAATATGTCTCAGTTTTCATGCCCTGGTACTCGGGTGCAACATTCCAGACGCTTTATTAACACTCCCCGACTTGGAGAGTCAGTGCCTTTAACCTCCTGTTTGCCCCAGTTTGCAATTTCTGCGGAAGATGAACAGGAATAGGGAGAACCAATGAGAGACTAGCTGGAGGTGTCTGGACGGGCAAATTTAACTCTCATTTCCCACCAGGAAGAGGAATTAACCAAAAGCTCACCATGCCGTGCCGGAACAAGATTAGGGCCCGAAGCAATCCTGCGGTGTTTCGGCCAGCTCACAAGAAAGCGAGTTGAAGAAAGGAGCTCAGGGTCACTGTAATTCACAAACCTGCAGAGTTATAAATGACAGCTATCGTCCAAAAATATACTGAAGTAAGCCTGCCAAGAGGACTTGAAAGCGGGGCAGAATTGCAGGAAACCGATTTCAGGAGGTAGACTGGAATTGCATTTAAAGCATAGGAAAAGAGGCAGAACGTCCACAATGATGCACTTGGCCAAAAAGGGCGTATGCGTATTTCCTGAATATATTCAGGTAAAAACGCATACGCACTTTTTGGTCAACCAAGCAAGCTTGCAAAGGAAATCTCCACTACATTGAAGTCTCACTTCCCCCCTGGTCAAAAGGACCATCTGAAAAAAGTGTAAAATCAGAAAGGCAGGAAAGGCAATGGAGAACTGGGAGCCTTGCTATGCTGACGGGCGGGATGTAAATTGCCAACAGCCACTCGGGAGAAGTGTATGGTGTTTCCTGAAACATATAAAAAACAAAGCAACAGAGCCTAGGGCACTTCCACTTATGGTCCTATAGCTTAGGGAAATTAAAATCAAAAAGACACAGCCACCCCAAAGTTTGGGACAGCTCTGCTTACAAGAACCTCGTTTATGGTACAAGTTCTATATCACAGAAAGTGAAAAATGGATAAAGAAGTTGTGGTACTTACATACAATGCAATATCACTCAGCAATGAAATCTATGTCATCAGGCCCGTAGCAGCATAATGAGTGGATTCAGGTATGATGATTCTAACTGAAATAAGTCACACAGAAAAAGAAACATCATAAGATATCACTAATACATGGAATGTAAACTTGGCTACACAGGAACTGGATTACAAAAGAGAACAGGGTCTCAAATTTAGAAAACCAACTTATGCTTGCTTAAGGGGAAAGGTGAGTTGGGTTGCTGCATAAAACCAGAGATTGAAATGAGCACAGATAAAGTTCCTTAAGCCAAATATGTAATAGACAAGAGCTACTCCTTGCTCAATGAAATGGACTCAACACCACATATTAAACGCCTAATAATGTACCTGACTAGTAAGTATCTTAAAACCTATGGATTGCTATGTCTCTGAAAGAGAATCAAGCGTGAGTACAGGGGCATAAAAGCAGCAGTGAGAGGATTGGAGAGGTTTGGTGAGCAAATGAAGACCCTTTGAAGTCATATTGCATGGTACCCATTCCACAGGTCTCAACTCTCCAGGTTTAAGGGATTATTCCTTCAGCTAAAACATGCATGTGGAACCCAGAGTATGATCAACCGTGTGATTGGGAGACGTGTTCAAATATGTCTCAGTTTTCGACTCCTGGTACTCGGGTGCAACATTCCAGACGCTTTATTAACACTCTCCCGACTTGGAGAGTCAGTGCCTTTAACCTCCTGTATGGCCCAGTTTGCAATTTCTGTGGAAGATGAACAGGAATAGGGAGAACCAATGAGAGACTAGCTGGAGGTGTCTGGACGGGCAAATTTAACTCTCATTTCCCACCAGGAAGAGGAATTAACCAAAGGCTCAGCATACCGTGCCGGAACCAGATTAGGGCCTGAAGCAATCCTGCGGTGCTGCGGCCAGCTCACAAGAAAGCGAGTTGAAGAAAGGAGCTCAGGGGCACTGTAATTCACAAACCTGCAGAGTTATAAATGACAGCTATTGTCCAAAAATATACTGAAGTAAGGCTGCCAAGAGGACTTGAAAGCGGGGCAGAATTGCAGGAAACCGATTTCAGGAGGTAGACTGGAATTGCATTTAAAGCATAGGAAAAGAGGCAGAACGTGCACAATGATGCACTTGGCCAAAAAGGGCGTATGCGTTTTTTCCTGAATATATTCAGGACAAAACACATATGCCCTTTTTGGCCAACCAAGCAAGCTTGCAAAGGAAATCTGCACTACAATGAAGTCTCACTTCCCCACGGTCAAAAGAGCCATCTGAAAAAAGTGTAAAATCCAGAAAGGCAGGACAGGCCATGGAGAACTGGGAGCTTTGTTATGCTGATGGGCGGAATGTAAATTGCCAACAGCCACTCAGGAGAAGTGTATGGTGTTTCCTGAAACATCTAAAAAACTGAGGAACAGAGCCTAGGGCACTTCCACTTATGGTCCTATAGCTTAGGGAAATTAAAATCAAAAAGACACAGCCACCCCAAAGTTTGGGACAGCTGTGTTTACAAGAACCTCATTTACGGTTCAAGTTCAATATCGCAGAAAGCGAAAAATGGATAAAAAAGTTGTGGTACTTACGTACAATGCAATATCAATCAGCAATGAAATCTATGTCATCAGGCCTGTAAAGCATAGAGTGGATTCAGGTATGATTATTCTAACTGAAATAAGTCACACAGAAAAAGAAACGTCATAAGATATCACTAATACACGGAATGTAATCTTGGCTACACAGGCACTGAATTACAAAACAGAACAGGGTCTCAAATTTAGAAAACCAACTTATTCTTGCTTAAGGGGAAAGGTGAGTTGGGGTGCTGCATAAAACCAGAGATTGAAATGAGCACAGATAAAGTTCCTTAAGCCAAATATGCAATAGACAATAGCTACTCCTTGCTCAACGAAATGGACTCAACACCCCATATTAAACGCCTAAGAATGTACCTGACTAGTAAGTATCTTAAAACCTATGGATTGCTATGTCTCCGAAAGAGAATCAAGCGTGTGTACAGGGGCATAAACGCAGCAGTGATAGGATTTGAGAGGTTTGGTGAGCAAATGAAGACCCTTTGAAGTCACATTGCATGGTACCCAATCCACGGGTCTCAACTCTCCAGGTTTAAGGGATTCTTCCTTCAGCTAAAACATGCATGTGGATCCCAGAGTATGATCAACCGTGTGAGTGGCAGACGTTTTCAAATATGTCTCAGTTCTCGTGCCCTGGTACTCGGGTGCAACATTCCAGACGCTTTATTAACACTCTCCCAACTTTGAGAGTCAGTGCCTTTAACCTCCTGTATGGCCCAGTTTGCAATTTCTGTGGAAGATGAACAGGAATAGGGAGAACCAATGAGAGACTAGCTGGAGGTGTCTGGACGGGCAAATTTAACTCTCATTTCCCACCAGGAAGAGGAATTAACCAAAGGCTCAGCGTGCCGTGCCGGAACCAGATTAGGGCCTGAAGCAATCCTGCGGTGTTGCGGCCAGCTCACAAGAAAGCGAGTTGAAGAAAGGAGCTCAGGGGCACTGTAATTCACAAACCTGCAGAGTTATAAATGACAGCTATCGTCCAAAAATATACTGAAATAAGGCTGCCAAGAGGACTTGAAAGCGGGGCAGAATTGCAGGAAACCGATTTCAGGAGGTAGACTGGAATTGCATTTAAAGCATAGGAAAAGAGGCAGAACGTCCACAATGATGCACTTGGCCAAAAAGGGCGTATGCGTTTTTTCCTGAATATATTCAGGACAAAACACATACGCCCTTTTTGGCCAACCAAGCAAGCTTGCAAAGGAAATCTGCACTACAATGAAGTGTCACTTCCCCACGGTCAAAAGGGCCATCTGAAAAAAGTGTAAAATCCAGAAAGGCAGGACAGGCCATGGAGAACTGGGAGCCTTGTTATGCTGATGGGCGGGATGTAAATTGCCAACAGCCACTCGGGAGAAGTGTATGGTGTTTCCTGAAACATATAAAAAACAAAGCAACAGAGCCTAGGGCACTTCCACTTATGGTCCTATAGCTTAGGGAAATTAAAATCAAAAAGACACAGCCACCCCAAAGTTTGGGACGGCTCTGTTTACAAGAACCTCCTTTACGGTACAAGTTCAATTTCGCAGAAAGTGAAAAATGGATAAAGAAGTTGTGGTACTTACGTACAATGCAATATCACTCAGCAATGAAATCTATGTCATCATGCCCGTAGCAGCATAATGAGTGGATTCAGGTATGATGATTCTAACTGAAATAAGTCACACAGAAAAAGAAACATCATAAGATATCACTAATACACGGAATGTAAACTTGGATACACAGGAACTGGATTACAAAACAGAACAGGGTCTCAAATTTAGAAAACCAACTTATGCTTGCTTAAGGGGAAAGATGAGTTGGGGTGCTGCATAAAGCCAGAGATTGAAATGAGCACAGATAAAGTTCCTTAAGCCAAATATGTAACAGACAAGAGCTACTCCTTGCTCAACGAAATGGACTCAACACCCCATATTAAACGCCTAAGAATGTACCTGACTAGTAAGTATCTTAAAACCTATGGATTGCTATGTCTCCGAAAGAGAATCAAGCGTGTGTACAGGGGCAAAAACGCAGCTGTGATAGGGTTGGAGAGGTTCGGTGAGCAAATGAAGACCCTTTGAAGTCATATTGCATGGTACCCATTCCACGGGTCTCAACTCTCCAGGTTTAAGGGATTCTTCCTTCAGCTAAAACATGCATGTGGAACACAGAGTATGATCAACCATGTGATCGGGAGACGTGTTCAAATATGTCTCAGTTTTCATGCCCTGGTACTCGGGTGCAACATTCCAGACGCTTTATTAACACTCCCCGACTTGGAGAGTCAGTGCCTTTAACCTCCTGTTTGCCCCAGTTTGCAATTTCTGCGGAAGATGAACAGGAATAGGGAGAACCAATGAGAGACTAGCTGGAGGTGTCTGGACGGGCAAATTTAACTCTCATTTCCCACCAGGAAGAGGAATTAACCAAAAGCTCAGCATGCCGTGCCAGAACAAGATTAGGGCCCGAAGCAATCCTGCGGTGTTTCGGCCAGCTCACAAGAAAGCGAGTTGAAGAAAGGAGCTCAGGGTCACTGTAATTCACAAACCTGCAGAGTTATAAATGACAGCTATCGTCCAAAAATATACTGAAGTAAGCCTGCCAAGAGGACTTGAAAGCGGGGCAGAATTGCAGGAAACCGATTTCAGGAGGTAGACTGGAATTGCATTTAAAGCATAGGAAAAGAGGCAGAACGTCCACAATGATGCACTTGGCCAAAAAGGGCGTATGCGTATTTCCTGAATATATTCAGGTAAAAACGCATACGCACTTTTTGGTCAACCAAGCAAGCTTGCAAAGGAAATCTCCACTACATTGAAGTCTCACTTCCCCCCTGGTCAAAAGGACCATCTGAAAAAAGTGTAAAATCAGAAAGGCAGGAAAGGCAATGGAGAACTGGGAGCCTTGCTATGCTGACAGGCGGGATGTAATTTGCCAACAGCCACTCGGGAGAAGTGTATGGTGTTTCCTGAAACATATAAAAAACAAAGCAACAGAGCCTAGGGCACTTCCACTTATGGTCCTATAGCTTAGGGAAATTAAAATCAAAAAGACACAGCCACCCCAAAGTTTGGGACAGCTCTGCTTACAAGAACCTCGTTTATGGTACAAGTTCAATATCACAGAAAGTGAAAAATGGATAAAGAAGTTGTGGTACTTACATACAATGCAATATCACTCAGCAATGAAATCTATGTCATCAGGCCCGTAGCAGCATAATGAGTGGATTCAGGTATGATGATTCTAACTGAAATAAGTCACACAGAAAAAGAAACATCATAAGATATCACTAATACATGGCATGTAAACTTGGCTACACAGGAACTGGATTACAAAACAGAACAGGGTCTCAAATTTAGAAAACCAACTTATGCTTGCTTAAGGGGAAAGGTGAGTTGGGGTGCTGCATAAAACCAGAGATTGAAATGAGCACAGATAAAGTTCCTTAAGCCAAATACGTAATAGACAAGAGCTACTCCTTGCTCAATGAAATGGACTCAACACCCCATATTAAACGCCTAAAAATGTACCTGACTAGTAAGTATCTTAAAACCTATGGATTGCTATGTCTCCGAAAGAGAATCAAGCGTGAGTACAGGGGCATAAAAGCAGCAGTGAGAGGATTGGAGAGGTTTGGTGAGCAAATGAAGACCCTTTGAAGTCATATTGCATGGTACCCATTCCACGGGTCTCAACTCTCCAGGTTTAAGGGATTCTTCCTTCAGCTAAAACATGCATGTGGAACCCAGAGTATGATCAACCGTGTGATTGGGAGACGTGTTCAAATATGTCTCAGTTTTTGACTCCTGGTACTCGGGTGCAACATTCCAGATGCTTTACTAACACTCTCCCGACTTGGAGAGTCAGTGCCTTTAACCTCCTGTTTGGCCCAGTTTGCAATTTCTGTGGAAGATGAACAGGAATAGGGAGAACCAACGAGAGATTACCTGGAGGTGTCTGGACGGGCAAATTTAACTCTCATTTCCCACCAGGAAGAGGAATTAACCAACGGCTCAGCGTGCCGTGCCGCAACCAGATTAGTGCCTGAAGCAATACTGCGGTGTTGCGGCCAGCTCACAAGAAAGCGAGTTGAAGAAAGGAGCTCAGGGGCACTGTAATTCACAAACCTGCAGAGTTATAAATGACAGCTATCGTCCAAAAATATACTGAAGTAAGGCTGCCAAGAGGACTTGAAAGCGGGGAAGAATTGCAGGAAACCGATTTCAGGAAGTAGACTGGAATTGCATTTAAAGCATAGGAAAAGAGGCAGAACGTCGACAATGATGCACTTGGCCAAAAAGGGCGTATGCGTTTTTTCCTGAATATATTAAGGTAAAAACGCATACGCACTTTTTGGTCAACCAAGCAAGCTTGCAAAGGAAATCTCCACTACATTGAAGTCTCACTTCCCCCCTGGTCAAAAGGACCATCTGAAAAAAGTGTAAAATCAGAAAGGCAGGAAAGGCAATGGAGAACTGGGAGCCTTGCTATGCTGACGAGCGGGATGTATATTGCCAACAGCCACTCGGGAGAAGTGTATGGTGTTTCCTGAAACATATAAAAAACAAAGCAACAGAGCCTAGGGCACTTCCACTTATGGTCCTATAGCTTAGGGAAATTAAAATCAAAAAGACACAGCCACCCCAAAGTTTGGGACAGCTCTGCTTACAAGAACCTCGTTTATGGTACAAGTTCAATATCACAGAAAGTGAAAAATGGATAAAGAAGTTGTGGTACTTACATACAATGCAATATCACTCAGCAATGAAATCTATGTCATCAGGCCCGTAGCAGCATAATGAGTGGATTCAGGTATGATGATTCTAACTGAAATAAGTCACACAGAAAAAGAAACATCATAAGATATCACTAATACATGGAATGTAAACTTGGCTACACAGGAACTGGATTACAAAAGAGAACAGGGTCTCAAATTTAGAAAACCAACTTATGCTTGCTTAAGGGGAAAGGTGAGTTGGGGTGCTGCATAAAACCAGAGATTGAAATGAGCACAGATAAAGTTCCTTAAGCCAAATATGTAATAGACAAGAGCTACTCCTTGCTCAATGAAATGGACTCAACACCACATATTAAACGCCTAATAATGTACCTGACTAGTAAGTATCTTAAAACCTATGGATTGCTATGTCTCTGAAAGAGAATCAAGCGTGAGTACAGGGGCATAAAAGCAGCAGTGAGAGGATTGGAGAGGTTTGGTGAGCAAATGAAGACCCTTTGAAGTCATATTGCATGGTACCCATTCCACGGGTCTCAACTCTCCAGGTTTAAGGGATTATTCCTTCAGCTAAAACATGCATGTGGAACCCAGAGTATGATCAACCGTGTGATTGGGAGACGTGTTCAAATATGTCTCAGTTTTCGACTCCTGGTACTCGGGTGCAACATTCCAGACGCTTTACTAACACTCTCCCGACTTGGAGAGTCAGTGCCTTTAACCTCCTGTTTGGCCCAGTTTGCAATTTCTGCGGAAGATGAACAGGAATAGGGAGAACAAATGAGAGATTACCTGGAGGTGTCTGGACGGGCAAATTTAACTCTCATTTCCCACCAGGAAGAGGAACTAACCAACGGCTCAGCATGCCGTGCCGCAACCAGATTAGTGCCTGAAGCAATACTGCGGTGTTGCGGCCAGCTCACAAGAAAGCGAGTTGAAGAAAGGAGCTCAGGGGCACTGTAATTCACAAACCTGCAGAGTTATAAATGACAGCTATTGTCCAAAAATATACTGAAGTAAGGCTGCCAAGAGGACTTGAAAGCGGGGCAGAATTGCAGGAAACCGATTTCAGGAGGTAGACTGGAATTGCATTTAAAGCATAGGAAAAGAGGCAGAACGTCCACAATGATGCACTTGGCCAAAAAGGGCGTATGCGTTTTTTCCTGAATATATTCAGGACAAAACACATACGCCCTTTTTGGCCAACCAAGCAAGCTTGCAAAGGAAATCTGCACTACAGTGAAGTGTCACTTCCCCACGGTCAAAAGGGCCATCTGAAAAAAGTGTAAAATCCAGAAAGGCAGGACAGGCCATGGAGAACTGGGAGCCTTGTTATGCTGATGGGCCGGATGTAAATTGCCAACAGCCACTCAGGAGAAGTGTATGGTGTTTCCTGAAACATCTAAAAAACAAAGCAACAGAGCCTAGGGCACTTCCACTTATGGTCCTATAGCTTAGGGAAATTAAAATCAAAAAGACACAGCCACCCCAAAGTTTGGGACGGCTCTGTTTACAAGAACCTCATTTACGGTACAAGTTCAATATCACAGAAAGCGAAAAATGGGAAAAGAAGTTGTGGTATTTACGTACAATGCAATATCCCTCAACAATGACATCTATGTCATCAGGCCCGTGGCAGCATAATGAGTGGATTCAGGTATGATGATTCTAACTGAAATAAGTCACACAGAAAAAGAAACATCATAAGATATCACTAATACACGGAATGTAAACTTGGCTACACAGGAACTGGATTACAAAACAGAACAGGGTCTCAAATTTAGAAAACCAACTTATGCTTGCTTAAGGGGAAAGGTGAGTTGGGGTGCTGCATAAAACCAGAGATTGAAATGATCACAGATAAAGTTCCTTAAGCCAAATATGTAATAGACAAGAGCTACTCCTTGCTCAACGAAATGGACTCAACACCCCATATTAAACGCCTAAGGATGTACCTGACTAGTAAGTATCTTAAAACCTATGGATCGCTATGTCTCCGAAAGAGAATCAAGCATGTGTACAGGGGCATAAACGCGGCAGTGATAGGATTGGAGAGGTTCGGTGAGCATATGAAGACCCTTTGAAGTCATATTGCATGGTACCCTTTCCACGGGTCTCAACTCTCCAGGTTTAAGGGATTCTTCCTTCGGCTAAAACATGCATGTGGAACCCAGAGTATGATCAACCATGTGATCGGGAGACGTATTCCAATATGTCTCAGTTTTCATCCCCTGGTACTCGGATGCAACATTCCAGACGGTATACTAACACTCTCCCGACTTGGAGAGTCAGTGCCTTTAACCTCTTGTTTGGCCCAGTTTGCAATTTCTCCAGAAGATGAACTGGAATAGGGAGAACCAATGATAGACTAGCTGGAGGTGTCTGGACGGGCAAATTTAACTCTCATTTCCCACCAGGAAGAGGAATTAACCAAAGGCTCAGCGTGCCATGCCAGAACCAGATTAGGGCCTGAAGCAATCCTGCGGTGTTGCGGTCAGCTCACAAGAAAGCGAGTTGAAGAAAGGAGCCCAGGGGCACTGTAATTCACAAACTTGCAGAGTTATAAATGACAGCTATCGTCCAAAAATATACTGAAGTAACTATGCCAAGAGGACTTGAAAGCGGAGCAGAATTGCAGGAAACCGATATCACGAGGTAGACTGGAATTGCATTTAAAGCATAGGAAAAGAGGCAGAACGTCGACAATGATGCACTTGGCCAAAAAGTGCGTATGCGTTTTTTCCTGAATATATTCAGGAAAAAACGCATACGCCCTCTTTGGTCAAGGGAGCAAGCTTACAAAGAAAATCTGCACTACAAAGAAGTCTCACATCTCCCCGGTCAAAAGGGCCATGTGAAAAATGTGTAAAATCCAGAAAGGCAGGACAGGCCATGGAGAACTGGGAGCCTTGTTATGCTGATGGGCGGGATGTAAATTGACAACAGCCACTTGGGAGAAGTGTATGGTGTTTCCTGAAACATATAAAAAACAAAGCAACAGAGCCTAGGGCACTTCCACTTATGGTCCTATAGCTTAGGGAAATTAAAATAAAAAAGACACAGCCACCGGAAAGTTTGGGACGGCTCTGTTTACAAGAACCTCATTTATGGTACAAGTTCAATATCGCAGAAAGTGAAAAATGGATAAAGAAGTTGTGGTACTTACGTACAATGCAATATCACTCAGCAATGAAATCTATGTCATCAGGCCCGTAGCAGCATAATGAGTGGATTCAGGTATGATGATTCTAACTGAAATAAGTCACACAGAAAAAGAAACATCATAAGATATCACTAATACACGGAATGTAAACTTGGCTACACACTAACTGAATTACAAAACAGAACAGGGTCTCAAATTTAGAAAACCAACTTATGCTTGCTTAAGGGGAAAGGTGAGTTGGGGTGCTGCATAAAACCAGAGATTGAAATGAGCACAGATAAAGTTCCTTAAGCCAAATATGTAATAGACAAGAGCTACTCTTTGCTCAATGAAATGGACTCAACACCCCATATTAAACGCCTAAGAATGTACCTGACTAGTAAGTATCTTAAAACCTATGGATTGCTATGTCTCCGCAAGAGAATGAAGCGTGTGTACAGGGACATAAACGCAGCAGTGATAGGATTGGAGAGGTTTGGTGAGCAAATGAAGACCCTTTGAAGTCATATTACATGGTACCCATTCCACGCGTCTCAACTCTCCAGGTTTAAGGGATTCTTCCTTCAGCTGAAACATGCATCTGGAACCCAGAGTATGATCAACCATGTGATCGGGAGATGTCTTCAAATATGTCTCAATTCTCGTCCCCTGGTATACGGGTGCAACATTCCAGACGCTTTACTAACACTCTCCCGACTTGGAGAGTCAGTGACTTTAACTTCCTGTTTGGCCCAGTTTGCAATTTCTGCGGAAGATGAACAGGAATAGGGAGAACCAATGAGAGACTAGCTGGAGGTGTCTGGACGGGCAAATTTAACTCTCATTTCCCACCAGGAAGAGGAATTAACCAAAGGCTCAGCGTGCCGTTCCGGAACCAGATTAGGGCCTGAAGCAATCTGCGGTGTTGCGACAAGCTCACAAGAAAGCGAGTTGAAGAAAGGAGCTCAGGGGCACTGTAATTCACAAACCTGCAGAGTTATAAATGACAGCTATCGTCCAAAAATATACTGAAGTAAGGCTGCCAAGAGGACTTGAAAGCGGGGCAGAATTGCAGGAAACCGATGTCAGGAGGTAGACTGGAATTGCATATAAAGCATAGGAAAAGAGGCAGAACGTTGACAATGATGCACTTGGCCAAAAGGGGCGTATGCGTTTTTTCCTGAATATATTCAGGAAAAAACACATACGCCCTTTTTGGCCAACCAAGGAAGCTAGCAAAGGAAATCTGCACTACAATGAAGTCTCACTTCCCCCCGGTCAAAAGGGCCATCTGAAAAAAGTGTAAAATCCAGAAAGGCAGGAAAGGCCATGGAGAACTGGGAGCCTTGTTATGCTGATGGGCGGGATGTAAATTGCCAACAGCCACTCGGGAGAAGTGTATGGTGTTTCCTGAAACATCTAAAAAACAAAGCAACAGAGCCTAGGGCACTTCCACTTATGGTCCTATAGCTTAGGGAAATTAAAATCAAAAAGACACAGCCACCCCAAAATTTGGTACGGCTCTTATTACAAGAACCTCGTTAACGGTACAAGTTCAATATCACAGAAAGTGAAAAATGGATAAAGAAGTTGTGGTACTTACGTACAATGCAATATCACTCAGCAATGAAATCTATGTCATCAGGCACGTAGCAGCATGAGTGGATTCAGGTATGATGATTCTAACTGAAATAAGTCACACAGAAAAAGAAACATCATAAGATATCACTAATATATGGAATGTAAACTTGGCTACACAGGAACTGGATTACAAAACAGAACAGGGTCTCAAATGTAGAAAACCAACTTATGCTTGCTTAAGGGGAAAGGTGAGTTGGGGTGCTGCATAAAACCAGAGATTGAAATGAGCACAGATAAAGTTCCTTAAGCCAAATATGTAATAGACAAGAGCTACTCCTTGCTCAACGAAATGGACTCAACACCCCATATTAAACGCCTAAGAATGTACCTGACTAGTAAGTATCTTAAAACCTATGGATTGCTATGTCTCTGAAAGAGAATCAGGCGTGTGTACAGGGGCATAAACGCGGCCGTGATAGGACTGGACAGGTTCGGTGAGCAAATGAAAACCCTTTGAAGTCATATTGCATGGTACCCATTCCACGGGTCTCAACTCTCCAGGTTTAAGGGATTCTTCCTTTAGCTGAAACATGCATGTGGAACCCAGAGTATGATCAACCGTGTGATTGGGAGACGTGTTCAAATATGTCTCAGTTCTCATCCCCTGGTACTCGGGTTCAACATTCCAGGCGCTTTACTAACACTCTCCCGACTTGGAGAGTCAGTGCCTTTAACCTCCTGTTTGGCCCAGTTTGCAAATTCTGCGGAAGATGAACAGGAATAGGGAGAACAAATGAGAGACTAGCTGGAGGTGTCTGGACGGGCAAATTTAACTCTCATTTCCCACCAGGAAGAGGAATTAACCAAAGGCTCAGCGTGCGGTACCGGAACCAGATTAGGGCCTGAAGCAATCCTGCGGTGTTGCGGCCAGCTCACAAGAAAGCGAGTTGAAGAAAGGAGCTCAGGGGCACTGTAATTCACAAACCTGCAGAGTTATAAATGACAGCTATCGTCCAAAAATATACTCAAGTAAGGCTGCCAAGAGGACTTGAAAGCGGGGCAGAATTGCAGGAAACCGATTTCAGGAGGTAGACTGGAATTGCTTTTAAAGCATAGGAAAAGAGGCAGAAGGTCGACAATGATGCACTTGGCCAAAAAGGGCGTATGCGTTTTTTCCTGAATATATTCAGGAAAAAACGCATACGCCCTTTTTGGCCAAACAAGCAAGCTTGCAAAGGAAATCTGCACTACAATGAAGTCTCACTTCCCCCCGGTCAAAAGGGCCATCTGAAAAAAGTGTAAAATCCAGAAAGGCAGGACAGGCCATGGAGATCTGGGAGCCTTGTTATGCTGGTGGGCGGGATGTAAATTGGCAACAGCCACTTTGGAGAAGTGTATGGTGTTTCCTGAAACATCTAAAAAACAAAGCAACAGAGCCTAGGGCACTTCCACTTATGGTCCTATACCTTAGGGAAATTAAAATCAAAAAGAGACAGCCTTGGGCTTCCCTGGTGGCGCAGTGGTTGAGAGTCCGCCTGCCGATGCAGGGGATACGGGTTCGTGCCCCGGTCCGGGAGGATCCTGCGTGCCGCGGGGCGGCTGGGCCCGTGAGCCGTGGCCGCTGGGCCTGTGCGTCTGGAGCCTGTGCTCCACAGCGGGAGAGGCCATGGCGGTGAGAGGCCCGCGTACCGCAAAAAAAATAAAAAATAAAAAATAAGACACAGCCACCCCAAAGTTTGGCACGGCTCTGTTTACAAGAACCTCGTTTACGGTACAAGTACAATATCGCAGAAAGCGAAAAATGGATAAAGAAGTTGTGGTACTTACGCCCAATGCAATATCACTCAGCAATGAAATCTATGTCATCAGGCCCTTAGAAGCATAATGAGTGGATTCAGGTATGATGATTCTAACTGAAATAAGTCACACAGAAAAAGAAACATCATAAGATATCACTAATAAACGGAATGTAAACTTATCTACACAGGAACTGGATTACAAAACAGAAGAGGGTCTCAAATTTAGAAAACCAACTTATGCTTGGTTAAGGGGAAAGGTGAGTTGGGGTGCTCCATAAAACCAGAGATTGAAATGAGCACAGATAAAGTTCCTTAAGCCAAATATTGTATAGACAAGAGCTACTCCTTGCTCAACGAAATGGACTCAAAACCCCATATTAAACACCTAAGAATGTACCTGACTAGTCAGTATCTTAAAACCTTTGGATTGCTATGTCTCTGAAAGAGAATCAAGCGTGAGTACAGGGGCATAAACGCAGCAGTGATAGGATTGGAGAGGTTCAGTGAGCAAATGAAGACCCTTTGAAGTCATATTGCATGGTACCCATTCCACGGGTCTCAACTCTCCAGGTTTAAGGGGTTCTTCCTTCAGCTAAAACATGCATGTGGAACCCAGAGTATGATCAACCATGTGATCGGGAGACGTGTTCAAATATGTCTCAGTTCTCGTCCCCTGGTACTCAGGTGCAACATTCCAGACGCTTTACTAACACTCTCCCGACTTGGAGAGTCAGTGCCTTTAACCTCCTGTTTGGCCCAGTTTGCAAATTCCGCGGAAGATGAACAGGAATAGGGAGAACCAATGAGAGACTAGCTGGAGGTGTCTGGACGGGCAAATTTAACTCCCATTTCCCACCAGGAAGAGGAATTAACCAAAGGCTCAGCGTGACGTGCCAGAACCAGATTAGGGCCTGAAGCAATCCTGCGGTGTTGCGGCCAGCTCACAAGAAAGCGAGTTGAAGAAAGGAGCTCAGGGGCACTGTAATTCACAAACCTGCAGAGTTATAAATGACAGCTATCGTCCAAAAATATACTGAAGTAAGGCTGCCAAGAGGACTTGAAAACGGGGCAGAATTGCAGGAAACCGATTTCAGGAGGTAGACTGGAATTGCATTTAAAGCATAGGAAAAGAGGCAGAACGTCCACAATGATGCACTTGGCCAAAAAGGGCGTATGCGTTTTTTCCTGAATATATTCAGGAAAAAAAGCATACGCCCTTTTTTGCCAACCAAGCAAGCTTGCAAAGGAAATCTGCACTACAATGCAGTCTCACTTCCCCGCGGTCAAAAGGGCCATCTCAAAAAAGTGTAAAATCCAGAAAGGCAGGACAGGCGTTGCAGAACTGGGAGCCTTGTTATGCTGATGGGTGGGATGTAAATTGCCAACAGCCACTCGGGAGAAGTGTATGGTGTTTCCTGAAACATCTAAAAAACAAAGCAACAGAGCTTAGGGCACTTCCACTTATGGTCCTATAGCTTAGGGAAATTAAAATCAAAAAGACACAGCCACCCCAAAATTTGCTACGGCTCTTATTACAAGAACCTCGTTTACGGTACAAGTTCAATATCACAGAAAGTGAAAAATGGATAAAGAAGTTGTGGTACTTACGTACAATGCAATATCACTCAGCAATGAAATCTATGTCATCAGGCCCGTAGCAGCATAATGAGTGGATTCAGCTATGATGATTCTAACTGAAATAAGTCACACAGAAAAAGAAACATCATAAGATATCACTAATACACGGAATGTAAACTTGGCTACACAGGAACTGGATTACAAAACAGAACAGGGTCTCAAATGTAGAAAACCAACTTATGCTTGCTTAAGGGGAAAGGTGAGTTGGGGTGCTGCATAAAACCAGAGATTGAAATGAGCACAGATAAAGTTCCTTAAGCCAAATATGTAATAGACAAGAGCTACTCCTTGCTTAACGAAATGGACTCAAAACCCAATGTTAAACACCGTATAATGTACCTGACTAGTAAGTATCTTAAAACCTAAAGATTGCTATGTCTCTGAAAGAGAATCAAGCGTGAGTACAGGGGCATAAACGCAACAGTGATAGGATTAGAGAGGTTCGCTGAGCAAATGAAGACCCTTTGAAGTCATATTGCATGGTACCCATTCCACGGGTCTCAACTCTCCAGGTTTAAGGGATTCTTCCTTCAGCTGAAACATGCCTGTGGAACCCAGAGTATGATCAACCGTGTGATCCGGAGATGTGTTCAAATATGTCTCAGTTTTCGTTTCCTGGTACTCGGGTGCAACATTCCAGATGCTTTACTAACACTCTCCAGACTTGGAGAGTCAGTGCCTTTAACCTCCTGTTTGGCCCAGTTTGCAATTTCTGCGGAAGATGAACAGGAATAGGGAGGACCAGTGAGAGACTAGCTGGAGGTTTCTGGACGGGCAAATTTAACTCTCATTTCCCCCCAGGAAGACGAATTAACCAAAGGCTCAGCGTGCCGTGCCGGAACCAGATTAGGGCCTGAAACAATCCTGCGGTGTTGCGGCCAGCTCACAAGAAAGCGAGTTGAAGAAAGGAGCTCAGGGGCACTGTAATTCACAAACCTGCAGAGTTATAAATGACAGCTATCGTCCAAAAATATACTGAAGTAAGGCTGCCAAGAGGACTTGAAAGTGGGGCAGAATTGCAGGAAACCGATTTCAGGAGGTAGACTGGAATTGCATTTAAAGCATAGGAAAAGAGGCAGAACGTCCACAATGAAGCACTTGGCCAAAAAGGGCGTATGCGTTTTTTCCTGAATATATTTAGGAAAAAACGCATACGCCCTTTTTGGCCAACCAAGCAAGCTTGCAAATGAAATCTGCACTACAATGCAGTCTCACTTCCCCCCGGTCAAAAGGGTCATCTGAAAAAAGTGTAAAGTCCAGAAAGGCAGGACAGGCGTTGGAGAACTGCGAGCCTTGTCATGCTGATGGGCGGGATGTAAATTGCCAACAGCCACTCGGGAGAAGTGTATGGTGTTTCCTGAAACATCTAAAAAACAAAGCAACAGAGCCTAGGGCACTTCCACTTATGGTCCTATAGCTTAGGGAAATTAAAATCAAAAAGACACAGCCACCCCAAAGTTTGGGACGGTTCTGTTTACAAGAACCTCGTTTACGGTACAAGTTCAATATCGCAGAAAGTGAAAAATGGATACAGAAGTTGTGGTACTTACGTACAATGCAATATCACTCAGCAATGAAATCTATGTCATCAGGTCCGTAGCAGCATAATGAGTGGATTCAGGTATGATGATTCTAACTGAAATAAGTCACACAGAAAATGAAACATCATAAGATATCACTAATACACGGAATGTAAACTTGGCTACACAGGAACTGGATTACACAACAGAACAGGGTCTCAAATTTAGAAAACCAACTTATGCTTGCTTAAGGGGAAAGGTGAGTTGGGGTGCTGCATAAAACCAGAGATTGAAATGAGCACAGATAAAGTTCCTTAAGCCAAATATGTAATAGACAAGAGTTACTCCTTGCTCAACGAAATGGACTCAAAACCCCATGTTAAACGCCTTATAATATACCTGACTAGTAAGTATCTTAAAACCTATGGATTGCTATGTCTCTGAAAGAGAATCAAGCGTGAGTACAGGAGCATAAACGCAGCAGTGATAGGATTGGAGAGGTTCAGTGAGCAAATGAAGACCCTTTGAAGTCATATTTCATGGCACCCATTTTACGGGTCTCAACTCTCCAAGTTTAAGGGATTCTTCCTTCAGCTAAAAACGCATGTGGAACCCAGAGTATGATCAACCATGTGATCGGGAGACGTGTTGAAATATGTCTCAGTTCTCGTCCCCTGGTACTCAGGTGCAACATTCCAGACACTTTACTAACACTCTCCCGACTTGGAGAGTCAGAGCCTTTAACCTCCTGTTTGGCCCAGTTTGCAATTTCTGCGGAAGATGAACAGGAATAGGGAGAACCAATGAGAGACTACCTGGAGGTGTCTGGACGGGCAAATTTAACTCTCATTTCCCACCAAGAAGAGGAATTAACCAAAGGCTCAGCGTGCCATGCCGGAACCAGATTAGGGCCTGAAGCAATCCTGCGGTGTTGCGGCCAGCTCACAAGAAAGCGACTTGAAGAAAGCAGCACAGGGGCACTGTAATTCACAAACCTGCAGAGTTATAAATGACAGCTATCGTCCAAAAATAAACTGAAGTTAGGCTGCCAAGAGGACTTGAAAGCAGGGCAGAATTGCAGGAAACCGATTTCAGGAGGTAGACTGGAATTGCATTTAAAGCATAGGAAAAGAGGCAGAACGTCGACAATGATGCACTTGGCCAAAAAGGGCGTATGCGTTTTTTCCTGAATATATTCAGGAAAGAACGCATACGCACCTTTTGGCCAAACAAGCAAGCTTGCAAAAGAAATGTGCACTACAATGAAGTCTCACTTCCCCCCCGTCAAAAGGGCCATCTGAAAAAAGGGTAAAATCCAGAAAGGCAGGACAGGCCATGGAGAACTGGGAGCCTTGTTATGCTGATGGGCGGGATGTAAATTGCCAACAGCCACTCAGGAGAAATGTATGGTTTTTCCGGAAACATCTAAAAAACAAAGCAACAGAGCCTAGGGCACTTCCACTTATGGTCCTATAGCTTAGGGAAATTAAAATCAAAAAGACACAGCCACCCCAAAGTTTGGGACGGCTGTGTTTGCAAGAACCTCGTTTACGGTACAAGTTCAATATCGCAGAAAGTGCAAAATGGATAAAGAAGTTGTGGTACTTATGTACAATACAATATCACTCAGAAATGAAATCTATGTCATCAGGCCCATAGCAGCATAATGAGTGGATTCAGGTATGATGATTCTAACTGAAATAAGTCACACAGAAAAAGAAATATCATAAGATATCACTAATACAAGGAATGTAAACTTGGCTACACAGGAACTGAATTACAAAATAGAACAGGGACTCAAATTTAGGAAACCAACTTATGCTTGCTTAAGGGGAAAGGTGAGTTGGGGTGCTGCATAAAACCAGAGATTGAAATGAGCACAGATAAAGTTCCTTAAGCCAAATATGTAATAGACAAGAGCTACTCCTTGCTCAACGAAATGGACTCAGCACCCCATATTAAATGCCTAAGAATGTACCTGACTAGTAAGTATCTTAAAACCTATGGATTGCTATGTCTCCGAAAGAGAATCAAGCGTTTGTACAGGGGCATAAACACAGCAGTGATAGGATTGGAGAGGTTCGGTGAGCAAATGAAGACCCTTTGAAGTCATATCGCATGGTACCCATTCCACGGGTCTCAACACTCCAGGTTTAAGGGATTCTTCCTTCAGCTAAAACATGCATGTGGAACCCAGAATATGATCAACCGTGTGATCGGGAGATGTGTTCAAATATGTCTCAGTTCTCGTCTCCTGGTACTCGGGTGCAACATTCCAGATGCTTTACTAACACTCTCCCGACTTGGAGAGTCAGTGCCTTTAACCTCCTGTTTGGCCCAGTTTGCAATTTCTGCGGAAGATGAACAGGAATAGGGAGAACCAATGAGAGACTAGCTGGAGGTGTCTGGACCGGAAAATTTAACTCTCATTTCCAACCAAGAAGAGGAATTAACAAAAGGCTCAGCGTGCCGTGCCGGAACCAGATTAGGGCCTGAAGCAATCCTGCGGTGTTGCGGCCAGCTCACAGGAAAGCGAGTTGAAGAAAGGAGCTCAGGGGCACTGTAATTCACAAACCTGCAGAGTTATAAATGACAGCTATCATCCAAAAATATACTGAAGTAAGGCTGCCAAGAGGACTTGAAAGCGGGGCAGAATTGCAGGAAACCGATTTCAGGAGGTACACTGGAATTGCATTTAAAGCATAGGAAAAGAGGCAGAACGTGGACAATGATGCACTTGGCCAAAAAGGGCGTATGCGTTTTTTCCTGAATATATTCAGGAAAAAAAGCATACGCCCTTTTTGGCCAAGCAAGCAAGCTTGCAAAGGAAATCTGCTCTATAATGAAGTCTCACTTCCCTCCGGTCAAAAGGGCCATCTGAAGAAAGTGTAAAATCCAGAAAGGCAGGACAGGCCATGGAGAACTGGGAGCCTTGTTATGCTGATGGGCGGGATGTAAATTGCCAACAGCAGCTCGGGAGAAGTGTATGGTGTTTCCTGAAACATCTAAAAAACAAAGCAACAGAGCCTAGGGCACTTCCACTTATGGTCCTATAGGTAGGGAAATTAAAATCAAAAAGACACAGCCACCCCAATGTTTGGGACGGCTCAGTTTAAGAACCGCATTTATGGTACAAGTTCAATATCGCAGAAAGCGTAAAATGGATAAAGAAGTTGCGGTACTTACGTACAATGCAATATTACTCAGCAATGAAATCTATGTCATCAGGCCCGTAGCAGCATAATGAGTGGATTCAGGTATGATGATTCTAACTGAAATAAGTCACACAGAAAAAGAAACATCATAAGATATCACTAATACACGGAATGTAAACTTGGCTACACAGGAACTGGATTACAAAACAGAACAGGGTCTCAAATTTAGAAAACCAACTTATGCTTGCTTAAGGGGAAAGGTGAGTTGGGGTGCTGCATAAAACCAGAGATTGAAATGAGCACAGATAAAGTTCCTTAAGCCAAATATGGAATAGATAAGAGCTACTCCTTGCTCAACAAAATGGACTCAACACCCCATATTAAACACCTAAGAATGTACCTGACTAGTAAGTATCTTAAAACCTATGGATTGCTATGTCTCTGAAAGAGAATCAAGCGTGTGTACAGGGGCATAAACGCAGCAGTGATAGAATTGGAGAGTTTCGGTGAGCAAATGAAGACCCTTTTAAGTCATATTGCATGGTACCCATTCCATGGGTCTCAAGTCTCCAGGTTTATGGGATTCTTCCTTCAGCTAAAACATGCATGTGGAACCCAGAGTATGATCAACCGTGTGATCGGAAGACGTGTTCAAATATGTCTGAGTTTTCGTCCCCTGGTACTCGGGTGCAACATTCCAGACGCTTTACTAACACTCTCCCGTCATGGAGAGTCAGTGCCGTTAACCTCCTGTGTGGCCCAGTTTGCAATTTCTGCAGAAGATAAACAGGAATAGGGAGAACCAATGAGAGACTAGCTGGAGGTGTCTGGACGGGCAAATTTAACTCTCATTTCCCACCAGGAAGAAGAATTAAGCAAAGGCTCAGCGTGCCGTGCCGGAACCAGATTAGGGCCTGAAGCAATCCTGCGGTGTTGCGGCCAGCTCACAAGAAAGCGAGTTGAAGAAAGGAGCTCAGGGGCACTGTAATTCACAAACCTGCAGAGTTATAAATGACAGCTATCGTCCAAAAATATACTGAAGTAAGGCTGCCAAGAGGACTTGAAAGTGGGGCAGAATTGCAGGAAACCGATTTCAGGAGGTAGACTGGAATTGCATTTAAAGCATAGGAAAAGAGGCAGAACGTGCAGAATGATGCACTTGACCAAAAGGTGTATGCATTTTTTCCTGAATATATTCAGGAAAAAACGCATACGCACTTTTTGGCCAACCAAGCAAGCTTGCAAAGGAAATCTGCACTACAATGAAGTCTCACTTCCCCCCGGTCAAAAGGGCCATCTGAAAAAAGTGTAAAATCCAGAAAGGCAGGACAGGCCATGGAGAACTGGGAGCCTTGTTATGCTGATGGGCGGGATGTAAATTGCCAACAGCCACTCGGGAAAAGTGTATGGTGTTTCCTGAAACATCTAAAAAACAAAGCAACAGAGCCTAGGGCACTTCCACTTATGGTCCTATAGCTTAGGGAAATTAAAATCAAAAAGACACAGCCACCCCTAAGTTTGGGAAGGCTCTGTTTACAAGAACCTCGTTTGCGGTACAAGTTCAATATCGCAGAAAGCGAAAAATGGATAAAGAAGTTGTGGTAGTTACGTACAATGCAATATCACTCAGCAATGAAATCTACGTCATCAGGCCCGTAGCAGCATAATGAGTGGATTGAGGTATGATGATTCTAACTGCAATAAGTCACACAGAAAAAGAAACATCATAAGATATCACTAATACACGGAATGTAAACTTGGCTACTAAGGAACTGAATTACAAAACAGAACAGGTTCTCAAATTTAGAAAACCAACTTATGCTTGCTTAAGGGGAAAGGTGAGTTGGGGTGCTGCATAAAACCAGAGATTGAAATGAGCACAGATAAAGTTCCTTAAGCCAAATATGGAATAGACAACAGCTACTCCTTGCTCAACGAAATGGACTCAACACCCCATATTAAACGCCTAAGAATGTACCTGACTAGTAATTATCTTAAAACCTGTGGATTGCTATGTCTCTGAAAGAGAATCAAACATGTGTACAGGGGCATAAACACAGCAGTGATAGGATTGGAGAGGTTCGGTGAGCAAATGAAGACCCTTTAAAGTCATATTGCATGGTACCCATTCCACGGGTCTCAACTCTCCAGATTTAAGGGATTCTGCCTTCAGCTGAAACATGCATGTGGAACCCAGAGTATGATCAACCGTGTGATCCGGAGACGTGTTGAAATATGTCCCAGTTCTCGTCCCCTGGTACTCGGGTGCAACATTCCAGACGCTTCACTAACACTCTCCCGACTTGGAGAATCAGTGACTTTAACCTCCTGTTTGGCCCAGTTTGCAGTTTCTGCGGAAGATGAACAGGAATAGGGAGAACCAATGAGAGACTAGCTGGAGGTGTCTGGACGGGCAAATTTAACTCTCATTTCCCACCAGGAAGAGGAATTAAGCAAAGGCTCAGCGTGCCGTGCCGGAACCAGATTAGGGCCTGAAGCAATCCTGCGGTGTTGCGCCAGCTCACAAGAAAGCGAGTTGAAGAAAGGAGCTCAGGGACACTGTAATTCACAAACCTGCAGAGTTATAAATGACAGCTATCGTCCAAAAATATACTGAAGTAAGGCTGCCAAGAGGAGTTGAAAGTGGGGCAGAA
This sequence comes from Orcinus orca, assembly GCF_937001465.1. NCBI lineage: Eukaryota > Metazoa > Chordata > Mammalia > Artiodactyla > Delphinidae > Orcinus > Orcinus orca. The sequence continues at coordinate 173,115 of NW_026043820.1, read as the reverse complement.
TTGCAGGAAACTGATTTCAGTAGGTAGACAGGAATTGCATTTAAAGCATAGGACAAGAGGCAGAACGTGGACAATGATGCCCTTGGCCAAAAAGGGGGTATGCGTTTTTTCTTGAATATATACAGGAAAAAACGCATACGCCCTTTTTGGCCAACCAAGCAAGCTTGCAAAGGAAATCTGCACTACAATGAAGTCTCACTTCCCCCCGGTCAAAAGGGCCATCTGAAAAAAGTGTAAAATCCAGAAAGGCAGGACAGGCCATGGAGAACTGGGAGCCCTGTTGTGCTGATGGGTGGGATGTAAATTGCCAACAGCCACTCGGGAGAAGTGTATGGTGTTTCCTGAAACATCTAAAAAACAAAGCAACAGAGCCTAAAGCACTTCCACTTATGGTCCTATAGCTTAGGGAAATTAAAATAAAAAAGACACAGCCACCCCAAAGTTTGGGATGGCTCTGTTTACAAGAACCTCGTTTACGGTACAAGTTCAATATCGCAGAAAGCAAAAAATGGATAAAGAAGTTGTGGTACTTACGTACAATGCAATATCACTCAGCAATGAAATCTATGTCATCAGGCCCGTAGCAGCATAATGAGTGGATTTAGGTATGATGATTCTAACTGAAATAAGTCACACAGAAAAAGAAACATCATAAGATATCACTAATACACGGAATGTAAACTTGGCTACACAGGAACTGAATTACAAAACAGAACAGGGTCTCAAATTTAGAAAACCAACTTATGCTTGCTTAAGGGGAAAGGTGAGTTGGGGTGCTGCATAAAACCAGAGATTGAAATGAGCACAGATAAAGTTCCTTAAGCCAAATATGTAATAGACAAGAGCTACTCCTTGTTCAGCGAAATGGACTCAACACCCCATATTAAACGATAAGAATGTACCTGACTAGTAAGTATCTTAAAACCTATGGATTGCTATGTCTCCGAAAGAGAATCAAGCATGTGTACAGGGGCATAAACGCAGCAGTGATAGGATTGGAGAGGTTCGGTGAGCAAATGAAGACCCTTTGAAGTCATATTGCATGGTACCCATTCCACGGGTCTCAACTCTCCAGGTTTAAGGGATTCTTCCTTCAGCTAAACATGCATGTGAAACCCAGAGTATGATCAACCGTGTGATCGGGAGACGTGTTCCAATATGTCTCAGTTCTCGTCCGCTGGTAATCGGGTGCAACATTCCAGATGCTTTTCTAACACTCTCCCGACTTGGAGAGTCAGTGCCTTTAACCTCCTGTTTGGCCCAGTTTGCAATTTCTGAGGAAGATGAATACGAACAGGGAGAACCAATGAGAGATTAGCTGGAGGTGTCTGGACGGGCAAATTTAACTCTCATTTCCCACCAGGAAGAGGAATTAACCAAAGGCTCAGCATGCCATGCCGGAACCAGATTAGGGCCTGAAGCAATCCTGCGGTGTTGCGGCCATCTCACAAGAAAGCGAGTTGAAGAAAGGAGCTCAGGGGCACTGTAATTCACACACCTGCAGAGTTATAAATGACAGCTATCGTCCAAAAATATACTGAAGTAAGGCTGCCAAGAGGACTTGAAAGCAGGGCAGAATTGCAGGAAACCGATTTCAGGAGGTACACTGGAATTGCATTTAAAGCATAGGAAAAGAGGCAGAATGTCGACAATGATGCACGTGGCCAAAAAGGGCGTATGCGTTTTTTACTGAATATATTCAGGAAAAAACGCATACGCACTTTTTGGCCAACCAAGCAAGCTTGCAAAGGAAATCTGCACTACAATGAAGTCTCACTTCCCCCCGGTCAAAAGGGCCATCTGAAAAAAGTGTAAAATCCAGAAAGGCAGGACAGGCCATGGAGAACTGGGAGCCTTGTTATGCTGATGGGCTGGATGTAAATTGCCAACAGCCACTTGGGAGAAGTGTATGGTGTTTCCTGAAACATCTAAAAAACAAAGCAACAGAGCCTAGGGCACTTCCACTTATGGTCCTATAGCTTAGGGAAATTAAAATCAAAAAGACACAGCCACCCCAAAATTTGGGACGGCTCTCTAACAAGAACCTCATTTACGGTACAAGTACAATATCGCCGAAAGCAAAAAATGGATAAAGAAGTTGTGGTACTTATGTACAATGCAATATCACTCAGCAATGAAATCTATGTCATCAGGCCCGTAGCAGCATAATGAGTGGATTCAGGTATGATGATTCTAACTGAAATAAGTCACACAGAAAAAGAAACATCATAATATATCACTAATACACGGAATGTAAACTTGGCTACACAGGAACTGAATTACAAAACAGAACAGGGTCTCAAATTTAGAAAACTAACTTAGGCTTGCTTAAGGGGAAAGGTGAGATGGGGTGCTACATAAAATCAGAGATTGAAATGAGCACAGATAAAGTTCCTTAAGCCAAATATGTAATATACAAGAGCTACTCCTTGCTCAACGAAATAGACTCAACACCCAATATTCAACACCTAATAATGTAACTGACCAGTAAGTATCTTAAAACCTATGGATTGCTATGTCTCCAAAAGAGAATCAAGAGTGTGTACAGAGGCATAAACGCAGCAGTGATAGGATTGGAGTGGTTCGGTGAGCAAATGAATACCCTTTGAAGTCACATTGCATGGAACCCATTCCACGGGTCTCAACACTCCAGGTTTAAGGGATTCTTCCTTCAGCTAAAACATGCATGTGGAACCCAGCATATGATCAACCATGTGATCGGGAGACGTGTTCCAATATGTCCCAGTTCTCGTCCCCTGGTACTCGGGTGCAACATTCCAGACGCTTTACTAACACTCTCCCGACTTGGAGAGTCAGTGCCTTTAACCTCCTGTTTGGCCCAGTTTGCAATTTCTGCGGAAGATGAACACGAATAGGGAGAACCAATGAGAGACTAGCTGGAGGTGTCTGGACGGGCAAATTTAACTCTCATTTCCCACAAGGAAGAGGAATTAACCAAAGGCTCAGGGTGTCGTGCCGGAACCAGATTAGGGACTGAAGCAATCCTGCGGTGTTGCGGCCAGCTCACGAGAAAGCGAGTTGAAGAAAGGAGCTCAGGGGCACTGTAATTCACAAACCTGCAGAGTTATAAATGACAGCTATCGTCCAAAAATATACTGACGTAAGGCTGCCAAGAGAACTTGAAAGAGGGGCAGAATTGCAGGAAACCGATTTCAGGAGGTAGACTGGAATTGCATTTAAAGCATAGGAAAAGAGGCAGAACGTGGACAATGATGCACTTGGCCAAAAAGGGCGTACGCGTTTTTTCCTGAATATATTCAGGAAAAAACGCATACGCCCTTTTTGGCCAACAAAGCAAGCTTGCAAAGGAAATCTGCACTACAATGAAGTCTCACTTCCCCCCAGTCAAAAGGGCCATCTGAAAAAAGTGTAAAATCCAGAAAGGCAGGACAGGCCATGGAGAACTGGGAGCCTTGTTGTGCTGATGGGCGGGATGTAAATTGCCAACAGCCATTCGGGAGAAGTGTATGGTGCTTCCTGCAACATCTAAAAAAGAAAGCAACAGAGCCTAGGGCACTTCCACTTATGGTCCTATAACTTAGGGAAATTAAAATCAAAAAGACACAGCCACCCCAAATTTTGGGACGGCTCTGTTTACAAGAACCTCACTTACAGTACAAGTTCAATGTCACAGAAAGTGAAGATTGGATAAAGAAGTTCTGGTACTTACGTACAATGCAATATCACTCAGCAATGAAATCTATGTCATCAGGCCCGTAGCAGCATAATGAGTGGATTCAGGTATGATGATTCTAACTGAAATAAGTCACACAGAAAAAGAAACATCATAAGATACCAGTAATACAAGGAATGTAAACTTGGCTACACAGGAACTGAATTACAAAACAGAACAGGGTCTCAAATTTAGAAAACCAACTTATGCTTGCTTAAGGGGAAAGGTGAGTTGGGGTGCTGCATAAAAACAGAGATTGAAATGAGCACAGATAAAGTTCCTTAAGCCAAATATGTAATAGACAAGAGTGACTCCATGCTCCACGAAATGGGCTCAACACCCCATATTAAACGCCTAACAATGTGGCTGACTAGTAAGTATTTTAAAACTTATGTATTGCTATGTCTCCAAAAGAGAATCAAGCGTGTGTACAGTGGTAGAAACACAGCAATGATACGATTGGAGAGGATCGGTGAGCAAATGAAGACCCTTTGAAGTCATATTGTATGGTACCCATTCCACGGGTCTCAACTCTCCAGGTTTAAGGGATTCTTCCTTCAGCTAAAACATGCATGTGGAACGCAGAGTATGATCAACAGTGTGATCGGGCGACGTGTTCCAATATGTCTCAGTTCTCGTCCCCTGGTACTCGGGTGCAACATTCCAGACGCTTTACTAACACTCTCCCGACTTGGAGAGTCAGTGCCTTTAACCTCCTGTTTGGCCCAGTTTGCAATTTCTGCGGAAGATGAACAGGAATAGGGAGAACCAATGAGAGACTAGCTGGAGGTGTCTGGACGGGCAAATTTAACTCTCATTTCCCACCAGGAAGAGGAATTAACCAAAGGCTCAGCGTGCCATGCCGGAACATGATTAGGGCCTGAAGCAATCCTGCGGTGTTGCGGCCAGCTCACAAGAAAGCGAGTTGAAGAAAGGAGCTCAGGGGCACTGTAATTCACAAACCTGCAGAGTTATAAATGACAGCTATCGTCCAAAAATATACTGAAGTAAGGCTGCCAAGAGGACTTGAAAGCAGGGCAGAATTGCAGGAAACCGATTTCAGGAGGTAGACTGGAATTGCATTTAAAGCATAGGAAAAGAGGCAGAACTCCACAATGATGCACTTGGCCAAAAAGGGCGTATGCGTTTTTTCCTGAATATATTCAGGAGAAAACGCATACGCCCCTTTTGGCCAACAAAGCAAGCTTGCAAAGGAAATCTGCACTACAATGAAGTCTCACTTCCGCCCGGTGAAAAGAGCCAACTGAAAAAAGTGTAAAATCCAGAAAGGCAGGACAGGCCATGGAGAACTGGGAGCCTTGTTATGCTGATGGGCGGGATGTAAATTGCCAACAGCCACTGGGGAGAAGTGTATGGTGTTTCCTGAAACATCTAAAAAACAAAGCAACAGAGCCTAGGGCACTTCCACTTATGGTCCTATAGCTTAGGGAAATTAAAATCAAAAAGACACAGCCACCCCAAAGTTTGGGACGGCTCTGTTTACAAGACCCTCGTTTAAGGGACAAGTTCAATATCGCAGAAAGTGAAAAATGGATAAAGAAGTTGTGGTACTTACGTACAATGCAATATCACTCAGCAATGAAATCTATGTCATCAGGCCCGTAGAAGCATAATGAGTGGATTCAGGTATGATGATTCTAACTGAAATAAGTCACACAGAAAAAGAAACATCATAAGATATCATTAATACACGGAATGTAAACTTGGCTACACAGGAACTGGATTACAAAAGAGAACAGGGTCTCAAATTTAGAAAACCAACTTATGCTTGCTTAAGGTGAAAGGTGAGTTGGGGTGCTGCATAAAACCAGAGAATGAAATGAGCACAGATAAAGTTCCTTAAGCCAAATATGTAACAGACAAGTGCTACTCCTTGCTCAATGAAATGGACTCAACACCCCATATTAAACGCCTAAGAATGTACCTGACTAGTAAGTATCTTAAAAGCTATGGATTGCTATGTCTCCAAAAGAGAATCAAGCATGTGCAAAGGGACATAAACGCAGCAGTGATAGGATTGGAGAGTTTCGGTGAGCAAATGAAGACCCTTTGAAGTCATATTGCATGGTTCCCATTCCACGGGTCTCAAATCTCCAGGTTTAAGGGATTCTTCCTTCAGCTAAAACATGCATGTGGAACCCAGAGTATGATAAACCATGTGATCGGGAGACGTGTTCAAATATGTCTCAGTTTTCGACCCCTGGTACTCGGGTGCAACATTCCAGACGCTTTACTAACACTCTCCCGACTTGGAGAGTCAGTGCCTTTAACCTCCTGTTTGGCCCAGTTTGCAATTTCTGCGGAAGATGAACAGGAATAGGGAGAACCAATGAGAGACTAGCTGGAGGTGTCTGGACGGGCAAATTTAACTCTCATTTCCCACCAGGAAGAGGAATTAACCACAGTCTCAGCATGCCGTGCCGGAACCAGATTAGGGCCTGAAGCAATCCTGCGGTGTTGCGGCCAGCTCACAAGAAAGCGAGTTGAAGAAAGGAGCTCAGGGGCACTGTAATTCACAAACCTGCAGAGTTATAAATGACAGCTATCGTCCAAAAATATACTGAAGTAAGGCTGCCAAGAGGACATGAAAGCGGGGCAGAATGGCAGGAAACCGATTTCAGGAGGTAGACTGGAATTGCATTCAAAGCATAGGAAAAGAGGCAGAACGTGCACAATGATGCACTTGGCCAAAAAGAGCGTATGAGTTTTTTCCTGAATATATTCAGGAAAGAATCACATACGCCCTTTTTGGCCAACCAAGCAAGCTTGCAAAGGAAATCTGCACTACAATGATGTCTCACTTCCCCCCGAACAAAAGGGCCATCTGAGAAAAGTGTAAAATCCAGAAAGGCAGGAGAGGCCATGGAGAACTGGGAACCTTGTTATGCTGATGGGCGGGATGTAAACTGCCAATAGCCACTCAGGAGAAGTGTATGGTGTTTCCTGAAACATCGAAAAAACAAAGCAACAGAGCCTAGGGCACTTCCACTTAAGGTCCTATAGCTTAGGGAAATTAAAATCAAAAAGACACAGCCACCCCAAAGTTTGGGATGGCTCTGTTTACAAGAACCTCGTTTACGGTACAAGTTCAATATCGCAGAAAGCGAAAAATGGATAAAGAAGTTGTGGTACTTACGTACAATGCAATATCACTCAGCAATGAAATCTATGTCATCAGGCCCGTAGCAGCATAATGAGTGGATTCAGGTATGATGATTCTAACTGAAATAAGTCACACAGAAAAAGAAACATCATAAGATATCACTAATACACGGAATGTAAACTTGGCTACACAGGAACTGAATTGCAAAACAGAACAGGGTCTCAAATTCAGAAAACCAACTGATGCTTGCTTAAGGGGAAAGGTGAGTTGGGGTGCTGCATAAAACCAGAGATTGAAATGAGCACAGATAAAGTTCCTTAAGCCAAATATGTAATAGACAAGAGCTACTCCTTGCTCAACGAAATGGACTCAACACACCATATTAAACGCCTAATAATGTACCTGACTACTAAGTATCTTAAAACCTATGGATTGCTATGTCTCCAAAAGAAAATCAAGCGTGTGTACAGGGGCATAAACGCAGCAGTGATAGGATTGGAGAGGTTCGGTGAGCAAATGAAGACCCTTTGAAGTCATATTGAATGGTACCCATTTCACGGGTCTCGACTCTCCAGGTTTAAGGGATTCTTCCTTCAGCTAAAACATGCATGTGGAGCCCAGAGTATGATCAACCGTGTGATCGGGAGACGTGTTCAACTATGTCTCAGTTTTCGTCCCCTGGTACTCGGGTGCAACATTCCAGACGCTTTACTAACACTCTCCCGACTTGGAGAGTCAGTGCCTTTAACCTCCTGTTTGGCCCAGTTTGCAATTTCTGCAGAAGATGAACAGGAATAGGGAGAACCAATGAGAGACTAGCTGGAGGTGTCTGGACGGGCAAATTTAACTCTCATTTCGCACCAGGAAGAGGAATTAACCAAAGGCTCAGCGTGCCGTGCCGGAACCAGATTAAGGCCTGAAGCAATCCTGCGGTGTTACAGCCAGCTCACAAGAAAGCGAGTTGAAGAAAGGAGCTCAGGGGCACTGTAATTCACAAACCTGCAGAGTTATAAATGACAGCTATCGTCCAAAAATATACTGAAGTAAGGCTGCCAAGAGGACTGCAAAGTGGGGCAGAATTGCAGGAAACTGATTTCAGGAGGTCGACTGCAATTGCATTTAAAGCATAGGAAAAGAGGCAGAACGTGTAGAATGATGCACTTGACCAAAAGGTGTATGCGTTTTTTCCTGAATATATTCAGGAAAAAACGCATACGCCCTTTTTGGCTAACCAAGCAAGCTTGCAAAGGATATCTGCACTACAATGAAGTCTCACTTCCCCCCGGTCAAAAGGGCCACCTGAAAAAAGTGTAAAATCCAGAAAGGCAGGACAGGCCATGGAGAACTGGGAGCCTTGTTTAGCTGATGGGCGGGATGTAAATTGCCAACAGCCACTCGGGAGAAGTGTATGGTGTTTCCTGAAACATCTAAAAAACAAAGCAACAGAGCCTAGGGCACTTCCACTTATGGTCCTATAGCTTAGGGAAATTAAAATCAAAAAGACACAGACACCCCAAAGTTTGGGATGGCTCTGTTTACAAGAAACTCGTTTGCGGTACAAGTTCAATATCGCAGAAAGCGAAAAATGGATAAAGAAGTTGTGGTACTTACGTACAATGCAATATCACTCAGCAATGAAATCTATGTCATCAGGCCCATAGCAGCATAATGAGTGGATTCAGGTATGATGATTCTAACTGAAATAAGTCACACAGAAAAAGAAACATCATAAGATATCACTAATACACGGAATGTAAACTTGGCTACACAGGAACTGGATTACAAAACACAACAGTGTCTGAAATGCAGAAAACCAACTTATGCTTGCTTAAGGGGAAAGGTGAGTTGTGGTGCTGCATAAAACCAGAGATTGAAATGAGCACAGATAAAGTTCCTTAAGCCAAATACGTAATAGACAAGAGCTACTCCTTGCTCAACAAAATGGACACAACACCCCATATTAAACGCCTAAGAATGTAACTGACTAGTAAGTATCTTAAAACCTATGGATCGCTATGTCTCCGGAAGAGAATCATGCGTGTGTACAGGGGCATAAACGCAGCAGTGATAGGATTGGAGAGGTTCGGTGAGCAAATGAAGACCCTTTGAAGTCATATTGCATGGTACTCATTCCACGGGTCTCAACTCTCCAGGTTTAAGGGATTCTTCCTTCAGCTAAAACATGCATGTGGAACCCAGAGTATGATCAACCGTGTGATCGGGAGATGTGTTCAAATATGTCTCAGTTTTCGTCCCCTGGTACTCGGGTGCAACATTCCAGACGCTTTACTGACACTCTCCCGACTTGGAGAGTCAGTGCCTTTAACCTCCTGTTTGGCCCAGTTTGCAATTTCTGCGGGAGATGAACACGAATAGGGAGAACCAATGAGAGACTAGCTGGAGGTGTCTGGATGGGCAAATTTAACTCTCATTTCCCACTAGGAAGAGGAACTAACCAAAGGCTCAGCGTGCCGTGCCGGAACCAGATTAGGGACTGAAGCAATCCTGCGGTGTTGCGGCCAGCTCACAAGAAAGCGAGTTGAAGAAAGGAGCTCAGGGGCACTGTAATTCACAAAGCTGCAGAGTTATAAATGACAGCTATCGTCCAAAAATGTACTGAAGTAAGGCTGCCAAGAGGACTTGAAAGCGGGGCAGAATTGCAGGAAACCGATTTCAGGAGGTAGACTGGAATTGCATTTAAAGCATAGCAAAAGGGGCAGAACGTCGACAATGATGCACTTGGCCAAAAGTGCGTATGCGTTTTCTCCTGAATATATTCAGGAAAAAACGCATACGCCCCTTTTGGCCAACCAAGCAAGCTTGCAAAGGAAATCTGCACTACAATGAAGTCTCACTTCCCCCCGGTCAAAAGGGCCATCTGAAAAAAGTGTAAAATCCAGAAAGGCAGAACAGGCCATGGAGAACTTGGAGCCTTGTATGCTGATGGGCGGGATGTAAATTGCCAACAGCCACTCGAGAGAAGTGTATGTTTTTTCCTGGAACTTCTAAAACAAAGCAACAGAGCCTAGGGCACTACCACTTATGGTCCTATAGCTTAGGGAAATTAAAATCAAAAAGACACAGCCACCCCAAAGTTTGGGACGGCTCTGTTTACAAGAAACTCGTTTACTGTACAAGTTCAATATCGCAGAAAGCAAAAAATGGATAAAGAAGTTGTGGTACTTACGTACAATGCAATATCACTCAGCAATGACATCTATGTCATCAGGCCCGTAGCAGCATAGAGTGGATTCAGGTATGATGATTCTAACTGAAATAAGTCACACAGAAAAAGAAACATCATAAGATATCACTAATACACGGAATGTAAACTTGGCTACACAGGAACTGGATTACAAAACAGAACAGAGTCTCAAATTTAGAAAACCAACTTATGCTTGCTTAAGGGGAAAGGTGAGTTGGGGTGCTGCATAAAACCAGAGATTGAAATGAGCACAGATAAAGTTCCTTAAGCCAAATACGTAATAGACTAGAGCTACTCCTTGCTCAACGAAATGGACACAACACCCCATATTAAACGCCTAAGAATGTCCCTGACTAGTAAGTATCTTAAAACCTATGGATCGCTATGTCTCCGGAAGAGAATCAAGCGTGTGTACAGGGGCATAAACGCAGCAGTGATAGGATTGGAGAGGTTCGGTGAGCAAACGAAGACCCTTTGAAGTCATACTGCATGGTACCCATTCCAAGGGTCTCAACTCTCCAGGTTTAAGGGATTCTTCCTTCAGCTAAAACATGCATGTGTAACCCAGAGTATGATCAACCGTGGGATTGGGAGACGTGTTCAAATATGTCTCAGTTCTCATCCCCTGGTACTCGGGTGCAACATTCCAGACGCTTTACTAACACTCTCCCGACTTGGAGAGTTAGTGCCTTTAACCTCCTGTTTGTCCCAGTTTGCAATTTCTGCAGAAGATGAACAGGAATAGGGAGAACCAATGAGAGACTAGCTGGAGGTGTCTGGACGGGCAAATTTAACTCTCATTTCCCACCAAGAAGAGGAATTAACCAAAGGCTCAGCGTGCCATGCCGGAACCAGATTAGGTCCTGAAGCAATCATGCGGTGTTGCGGCCAGCTCACAAGAAAGCGAGTTGAAGAAAGGAGCTCAGGGGCACTGTAATTCACAAACCTGCAGAGTTATAAATGACAGCTATCGTCCAAAAATATACTGAAGTAAGGCTGCCAAGAGGACTTGAAAGCGGGGCAGAATAGCAGGAAACAGATTTCAGGAGGTAGACTGGAATTGCATTTAAAACATAGGAAAAGAGGCAGAACGTCGACAATGATGCACTTGGCCAAAAAGGGCGTATGCGTTTTTTCCTGAATATATTCAGGAAAAAAAGCATACGCCCTTTTTGGCCAACCAAGCAAGCTTGCAAAGGAAATCTGCACTACAATGAAGTCTCACTTCCCCCAGTCAAAAGGGCCATCTGAATAAAGTGTAAAATCCAGAAAGGCAGGACAGGCCATGGAGAACTGGGAGCCTTGTTATGCTGATGGGCCGGATGTAAATTGCCAACAGCCACTCAGGAGAAGTGTATGGTGTTTCCTGAAACATCTAAAAAACAAAGCAACAGAGCCTAGGGCACTTCAACTTATGGTCCTATAGATTAGGGAAATTAAAATCAAAAAGACAGAGCCACCCCAAAATTTGGGACGGCTCAGTTTACAAGAACCTCGTTTACAGTACAAGTTCAATATCGCAGAAAGCAGAAAATGGATAAAGAAGTTGCGGTACTTACGTTCAATGCAATATCACTCAGCAATGAAATCTATGTCATCAGGCCCGTAGCAGCATAATGAGTGGATTCAGGTATGATGATTCTAAATGAAATAAGTCACACAGAAAAAGAAACATCATAAGATATCACTAATACACGGAATGTAAACTTGGCTACACAGGAACTGAATTACAAAACAGAACAGGGTCTCAAATTCAGAAAACCAACTTATGCTTGCTTAAGGGGAAAGGTGAGTTGGGGTGCTGCATAAAACCAGAGATTGAAATGAGCACAGATAAAGTTCCTTAAGCCAAATATGTAATAGACAAGAGCTACTCCTTGCTCAACGAAATAGACTCAAAACCCCATATTAAACGCCTAAGAATGTACCTGACTAGTAAGTATCTTAAAACCTATGGATTGCTATGTCTCCAAAACAGAATCAAGCGTGTGTACAGGGGAATAAACGCAGCAGTGATAGGATTGGAGATGTTCGGTGAGCAAATGAAGACCCTTTAAAATCATATTGAATGGTACCCATTCCACGGGTCTCGACTCTCCAGGTTTAAGGGATTCTTCCTTCAGCTAAAACATGCATGTGGAGCCCAGAGTATGATCAACTGTGTGATCGGGAGACTTGTTCAAATATGTCTCAGTTTTCGTCTCCTGGTACTCGGGTGCAACATTCCAGACGCTTTACTAACACTCTCCCGACTTCGAGAGTCAGTGCCTTTCACCTCCTGTTTGGCCCAGTTTGCAATTTCTGCCTAAGATGAACAGGAATAGGGAGAACCAATGAGAGACTAGCTGGAGGTGTCTGGACGGGCAAATTTAATGCTCATTTCGCACCAGGAAGAGGAATTAACCAAAGGCTCAGCGTGCCGTGCCGGAACCAGATTAGGGCCTGAAGCAATCCTGCGGTCTTGCGGCCAGCTCACAAGAAAGCGAGTTGAAGAAAGGAGCTCAGGGGCACTGTAATTCACAAACCTGCAGAGTTATAAATGACAGCTATCGTCCAAAAATATACTGAAGTAAGGCTGCCAAGAGGACTTCAAAGCGGGGCAGAACTGCAGGAAACTGATTTCAGGAGGTAGACTGGAATTGCATTTAAAGCATAGGAAAAGAGGCAGAACGTCCACAATGATGCACTTGGCCAAAAAGGGCGTATGCATTTTTTCCTGAATATATTCAGGAAAAAACACATACGCACTTTTTGGCCAACCGAGCAAGCTTGCAAAGGAAATCTGCACTACAATGAAGTCTCAGTTACCCCCGGTCAAAAGGGCCATCTGAAAAAAGTGTAAAATCCAGAAAGGCAGGACAGGCCATGGAGAACTGGGAGCCTTGTTGTGTTGATGGGCAGGATGTAAATTGCCAACAGCCATTCGGGAGAAGTGTATGGTGCTTCCTGCAACATCTAAAAAAGAAAGCAACAGAGCCTAGGGCACTTCCACTTATGGTCCTATAACTTAGGGAAATTAAAATCAAAAAGACACAGCCACCCCAAAGTTTGGGACGGCTCTGTTTACAAGAACCTCACTTACACTACAAGTTCAATGTCGCAGAATGTGAAGAATGGATAAAGAAGTTCTGGTATTTACGTACGATGCAATATCACTCAGCTATGAAATCTATGTCATCAGGCCCGTAGCAGCATAATGAGTGGATTCAGGTACGATGATTCTAACTGAAATAAGTCACACAGAAATAGAAACATCATAAGATATCACTAATACACGGAATGCAAACTTGGCTACACAGGAACTGGATTACAAAACAGAACAGGGTCTCAAATTTAGAAAACCAACTTATGCTTGCTTAAGGGGAAAGGTGAGTTGGGGTGCTGCATAAAACCAGAGATTGAAATGAGCACAGATAAAGTTCCTTAAGCCAAATATGTAACAGACAAGAGCTACTCCTTGATCAACGAAATGGACTCAACACCCCATATTAAACGCCTAAGAATGTACCTGACTAGTAAGTATCTTAAAACCGATGGATTGCTATGTCTCCAAAAGAGAATCAACCGTGTGTACAGGGGCATAAACGGAGCAGTGATAGGATTGGAGAGGTTCGGTGAGCAAATGAAGACCCTTTGAAGTCATATTGCATGGTACCCATTCCATGGGTCTCAACTCTCCAAGTTTAAGGGATTCTTCCTTTAGCTAAAACATGCATGTGGAACCCAGAGTATGATCAACCATGTGAACGGGAGATGGGTTCAAATATGTCTCAGTTTTCGTGCCCTGGTATTCGGGTGCAACATTCCAGACGCTTTACTAACTTTCACCAACTTGGAGAGTCAGTGCATTTAACCTCCTGTTTGGCCCAGTTTGCAATTTCTGCGGAAGATAAACAGGAATAGGGAGAACCAATGAGAGACTAGTGGAGGTTTCTGGACGGGCAAAGTTAACTCTCATTTCCCACCAGGAAGAGGAATTAACCAAAGGCTCAGCATGCCGTGCCGGAACCAGATTAGGGCCTGAAGCAATCCTGCGGTGTTGCGGCCAGCTCACAAGAAAGCGAGTTGAAGAAAGGAGCTCAGGGGCACTGTAATTCACAAACCTGCAGAGTTATAAATGACAGCTATCGTCCAAAAATATACTGAAGTAAGGCTGCCAAAAGGACGTGAAAGCGGCGCAGAATTGCAGGAAACCGATTTCAGGAGGTAGACTGGAATTGCATTTAAAGCATAGCAAAAGAGGCAGAATGTCGACAATGATGCACTTGGCCAAAAAGGGCATATGCGTTTTTTCCTGAATATATTCAGGGAAAAACGCATATGCCCTTTTTGGCCAACCAAGCAAGCTTGCAAAGGAAATCTGCACTACAATGAAGTCTCACTTCCCCCCGGTCAAAAGGGCCATCTGAAAAAAGTGTAAAAACCAGAAAGGCAGGACAGGCCATGGAGAATTGGGAGCCTTGTTATGCTGATGGGCGGGATGTAAATTGCCAGCAGCCACTCGGGAGAAGTGTATGGTGCTTCCTGAAACATCTAAAAAACAGAGGAACAGAGCCTAGGGCACTTTCACTTATGGTCCTATAGCTTAGGGAAATTAAAATAAAAAAGACACAGCCACCCCAAAGTTTGTGATGGCTCTCTTTACAAGAACCTCGTTTACAGTACAAGTTCAATATCGCAGAAAGCAAAAAATGGATAAAGAAGATGTGGTACTTACGTACAATGCAATATCACTCAGCAATGAAGTCTATGTCATCAGGCCCGTAGCAGCATAATGAGTGGATTCAGGTATGATGATTCTAACTGAAATAAGTCACACAGAAAAAGAAACATCATAAGATATCACTAATACACGGAATGTAAACTTGGCTACACAGGAATTGAATTACAAAACAGAAGAGGGTCTCAAATTTAGAAAACCAACTTATGCTTGCTTAAAGGGAAAGGTGAGTTGGGGTGCTGCATAAAACCAGAGATTGAAATGAGCACAGATAAAGTGACTTAAGCCAAATATGGAATAGACAAGAGCTACTCCTTGCTCAACGAAATGGACTCAACACCCCATATTAAACGCCTAAGAATGTACCTGACTAGTAAGTATCTTAAAAACTATGGATCGCTATGTCTCCGAAAGAGAATCAAGCGTGTGTACAGGGGCATAAACGCAGCAGTGATAGGATTGGAGAGGTTCGGTGAACAAATGAAGACCCTTTGAACTCATATTGCATGGTACCCATTCCATGGGTCTCAACGCTCCAGGTTTAAGGGATTCTTCCTTCAGCTAAATCATGCATGTGGAACCCAGAGTATGATCAACCGTGTGATCGGGAGACGTGTTCCAATATGTCTCAGTTCTCGTCCCCTGGTACTCGGGTGCAACATTCCAGATGCTTTACTAACACTCTCCCGACTTGGAGAGTCAGTGCCTTTAACCTCCTGTTTGGCCCAGTTTGCAATTTCTGCGGAAGATGAACAGGAATAGGGAAAACCAATGAGAGACTAGCTGGAGGTGTCTGGACGGGCAAATTTAACTCTCATTTCCCACCAGGAAGAGGAATTAACCAAAGGCTCAGCGTGCTGTGCTGGAACAAGATTAGGGCCTGAAGCAATCCTGCGGTGTTGCGGCCAGCTCACAAGAAAGCGAGTTGAAGAAAGGAGCTCAGGGGCACTCTAATTCACAAACCTGCAGAGTTATAAATGACAGCTTTCGTCCAAAAATATACTGAAGTAAGGCTGCCAAGAGGACTTGAAAGCGGGGCAGAATTGCAGGAAACCGATTTCAGGAGGTAGACTGGAATTGCATTTAAAGCACAGGAAAAGAGGCAGAACGTCCACAATGATGCACTTGGCCAAAAAGGGCGTATGCGTTTTTTCCTGAATATATTCAGGAAAAAACGCATACGCCCTTTTTGGCCAACCAAGCAAGCTTGCAAAGGAAATCTGCACTACAATGAAGTCTCACTTCCCCCTGGTGAAAAGGGCCATCTGAAAGAAGTGTAAAACCAGAAAGGCAGGACAGGCCATGGAGAACTGGACGCCTTGTTATGCTGATGGGTGGGATGCAAATTGCCAACAGCCACTTGGGAAAAGTGTATGGTGTTTCCTGAAACATCTAAAAAACAAAGCAACAGAGCCTAGGGCACTTCCACTTATGGTCCTATAGATTAGGGAAATTAAAACCAAAAAGACAGAGCCACCCCAAAATTTGGGATGGCTCAGTTTACAAGAACCTCGTTTACAGTACAAGTTCAATATCGCAGAAAGCAGAAAATGGATAAAGAAGTTGCGGTACTTACGTTCAATGCAATATCACTCAGCAATGAAATCTATGTCATCAGGCCCATAGCAGCATAATGAGTGGATTCAGGTATGATGATTCTAACTGAAATAAGTCACACAGAAAAAGAAACATCATAAGATATCACTAATACACGGAATGTAAACTTGGCTACACAGGAACTGAATTACAAAACAGAACAGGGTCTCAAATTCAGAAAACCAACTTATGCTTGCTTAAGGGGAAAGGTGAGTTGGGGTGCTGCATAAAACCAGAGATTGAAATGAGCACAGATAAAGTTCCTTAAGCCAAATATGTAATAGACAAGAGCTACTCCTTGCTCAACGAAATAGACTCAAAACCCCATATTAAACGCCTAAGAATGTACCTGACTAGTAAGTATCTTAAAACCTATGGATTGCTATGTCTCCAAAACAGAATCAAGCGTGTGTACAGGGGAATAAACGCAGCAGTGATAGGATTGGAGAGGTTCGGTGAGCAAATGAAGACCCTTTAAAATCATATTGAATGGTACCCATTCCACGGGTCTCGACTCTCCAGGTTTAAGGGATTCTTCCTTCAGCTAAAACATGCATGTGGAGCCCAGAGTATGATCAACTGTGTGATCAGGAGACTTGTTCAAATATGTCTCAGTTTTCGTCTCCTGGTACTCGGGTGCAACATTCCAGACGCTTTACTAACACTCTCCCGACTTCGAGAGTCAGTGCCTTTAACCTCCTGTTTGGCCCAGTTTGCAATTTCTGCGGAAGATGAACAGGAATAGGGAGAACCAATGAGAGACTAGCTGGAGGTGTCTGGACGGGCAAATTTAATGCTCATTTCGCACCAGGAAGAGGAATTAACCAAAGGCTCAGCGTGCCGTGCCGGAACCAGATTAGGGCCTGAAGCAATCCTGCGGTCTTGCGGCCAGCTCACAAGAAAGCGAGTTGAAGAAAGGAGCTCAGGGGCACTGTAATTCACAAACCTGCAGAGTTATAAATGACAGCTATCGTCCAAAAATATACTGAAGTAAGGCTGCCAAGAGGACTTCAAAGCGGGGCAGAACTGCAGGAAACTGATTTCAGGAGGTAGACTGGAATTGCATTTAAAGCATAGGAAAAGAGGCAGAACGTCCACAATGATGCACTTGGCCAAAAAGGGCGTATGCATTTTTTCCTGAATATATTCAGGAAAAAACACATACGCACTTTTTGGCCAACCGAGCAAGCTTGCAAAGGAAATCTGCACTACAATGAAGTCTCAGTTACCCCCGGTCAAAAGGGCCATCTGAAAAAAGTGTAAAATCCAGAAAGGCAGGACAGGCCATGGAGAACTGGGAGCCTTGTTGTGCTGATGGGCGGGATGTAAATTGCCAACAGCCATTTGGGAGAAGTGTATGGTGCTTCCTGCAACATCTAAAAAAGAAAGCAACAGAGCCTAGGGCACTTCCACTTATGGTCCTATAACTTAGGGAAATTAAAATCAAAAAGACACAGCCACCCCAAAGTTTGGGACGGCTCTGTTTACAAGAACCTCACTTACACTACAAGTTCAATGTCGCAGAATGTGAAGAATGGATAAAGAAGTTCTGGTATTTACGTACAATGCAATATCACACAGCTATGAAATCTATGTCATCAGGCCCGTAGCAGCATAATGAGTGGATTCACGTACGATGATTCTAACTGAAATAAGTCACACAGAAATAGAAACATCATAAGATATCACTAATACATGGAATGCAAACTTGGCTACACAGGAACTGGATTACAAAACAGAACAGGGTCTCAAATTTAGAAAACCAACTTATGCTTGCTTAAGGGGAAAGGTGAGTTGGGGTGCTGCATAAAACCAGAGATTGAAATGAGCACAGATAAAGTTCCTTAAGCCAAATATGTAACAGACAAGAGCTACTCCTTGATCAACGAAATGGACTCAACACCCCATATTAAACGCCTAAGAATGTACCTGACTAGTAAGTATCTTAACACCGATGGATTGCTATGTCTCCGAAAGAGAATCAACCGTGTGTACAGGGGCATAAACGCAGCAGTGATAGGATTGGAGAGGTTCGATGAGCAAATGAAGACCCTTTGAAGTCATATTGCATGGTACCCATTCCATGGGTATCAACTCTCCAAGTTTAAGGGATTCTTCCTTTAGCTAAAACATGCATGTGGAATCCAGAGTATGATCAACCATGTGAACGGGAGATGGGTTCAAATATGTCTCAGTTTTCGTGCCCTGGTATTCGGGTGCAACATTCCAGACGCTTTACTAACTTTCACCAACTTGGAGAGTCAGTGCATTTAACCTCCTGTTTGGCCCAGTTTGCAATTTCTGCGGAAGATAAACAGGAATAGGGAGAACCAATGAGAGACTAGTGGAGGTTTCTGGACGGGCAAAGTTAACTCTCATTTCCCACCAGGAAGAGGAATTAACCAAAGGCTCAGCATGCCGTGCCGGAACCAGATTAGGGCCTGAAGCAATCCTGCGGTGTTGCGGCCAGCTCACAAGAAAGCGAGTTGAAGAAAGGAGCTCAGGGGCACTGTAATTCACAAACCTGCAGAGTTATAAATGACAGCTATCGTCCAAAAATATACTGAAGTAAGGCTGCTAAGAGGACGTGAAAGCGGCGCAGAATTGCAGGAAACCGATCTCAGGAGGTAGACTGGAATTGCATTTAAAGCATAGGAAAAGAGGCAGAACGTGGACAATGATGCACTTGGCCAAAAAGGGCGTATGCGTTTTTTCCTGAATATATTCAGGGAAAAACGCATACGCACTTTTTGGCCAACCAAGCAAGCTTGCAAAGGAAATCTGCACTACAATGAAGTCTCACTTCCCCCCGGTCAAAAGGGCCATCTGAAAAAAGTGTAAAAACCAGAAAGGCAGGACAGGCCATGGAGAATTGGGAGCCTTGTTATGCTGATGGGCGGGATGTAAATTGCCAGCAGCCACTCGGGAGAAGTGTATGGTGCTTCCTGAAACATCTAAAAAACAGAGGAACAGAGCCTAGGGCACTTTCACTTATGGTTCTATAGCTTAGGGAAATTAAAATCAAAAAGACATAGCCACCCCTAAGTTTGTGATGGCTCTCTTTACAAGAACCTCGTTTACAGTACAAGTTCAATATCGCAGAAAGCAAAAAATGGATAAAGAAGATGTGGTACTTACGTACAATGCAATATCACTCAGCAATGAAGTCTATGTCATCAGGCCCGTAGCAGCATAATGAGTGGATTCAGGTATGATGATTCTAACTGAAATAAGTCACACAGAAAAAGAAACATCATAAGATATCACTAATACACGGAATGTAAACTTGGCTACACAGGAATTGAATTACAAAACAGAAGAGGGTCTCAAATTTAGAAAACCAACTTATGCTTGCTTAAAGGGAAATGTGAGTTGGGGTGCTGCATAAAACCAGAGATTGAAATGAGCACAGATAAAGTGACTTAAGCCAAATATGGAATAGACAAGAGCTACTCCTTGCTCAACGAAATGGACTCAACACCCCATATTAAACGCCTAAGAATGTACCTGACTAGTAAGTATCTTAAAAACTATGGATCGCTATGTCTCCGAAAGAGAATCAAGCGTGTGTACAGGGGCATAAACGCAGCAGTGATAGGATTGGAGAGGTTCGGTGAACAAATGAAGACCCTTTGAAGTCATATTTCATGGTACCCATTCCATGGGTCTCAACGCTCCAGGTTTAAGGGATTCTTCCTTCAGCTAAATCATGCATGTGGAACCCAGAGTATGATCAACCGTGTGATCGGGAGACGTGTTCCAATATGTCTCAGTTCTCGTCCCCTGGTACTCGGGTGCAACATTCCAGATGCTTTACTAACACTCTCCCGACTTGGAGAGTCAGTGCCTTTAACCTCCTGTTTGGCCCAGTTTGCAATTTCTGCGGAAGATGAACAGGAATAGGGAAAACCAATGAGAGACTAGCTGGAGGTGTCTGGACGGGCAAATTTAACTCTCATTTCCCACCAGGAAGTGGAATTAACCAAAGGCTCAGCGTGCCGTGCTGGAACAAGATTAGGGCCTGAAGCAATCCTGCGGTGTTGCGGCCAGCTCACAAGAAAGCGAGTTGAAGAAAGGAGCTCAGGGGCACTCTAATTCACAAACCTGCAGAGTTATAAATGACAGCTATCGTCCAAAAATATACTGAAGTAAGGCTGCCAAGAGGACTTGAAAGCGGGGCAGAATTGCAGGAAACCGATTTCAGGAGGTAGACTGGAATTGCATTTAAAGCATAGGAAAAGAGGCAGAACGTGGACAATGATGCACTTGGCCAAAAAGGGCGTACGCGTTTTTTCCTGAATATATTCAGGAAAAAACGTTTACGCCCTTTTTGGCCAACCAAGCAAGCTTGCAAATGAAATCTGCACTACAATGAAGTCTCACTTCCCCCTGGTCAAAAGGGCCTTCTGAAAAAAGTGTAAAATCCAGAAAGGCAGGACAGGCCATGGAGTACTGGGAGCCTTGTTATGCTGATGGGCGGGATGTAAATTGCCAACATCCACTCGGGGCAAGTGTATGGTGTTTCCTGAAACATCTAAAAAACAAAGCAACAGAGCCTAGGGCACTTCCACATATGGTCCTAGAGCTTAAGGAAATTAAAATCAAAAAGACACATCCACCCCTAAGTTTGGGAAGGCTCTGTTTACAAGAAACTCGTTTACGGGACAAGTTCAATATCGCAGAAAGTGAAAAATGGATAAAGAAGTTTTGGTACTTACGTACAATGCAATATCACTCAGGAATGAAATCTATGTCATCAGGCCCGTAGCAGCATAATGAGTGGATTCAGGTATGACGATTCTAACTGAAATAAGTCACACAGAAAAAGAAACATCATAAGATATCACTAATACACGGAATGTAAACTTGGCTACACAGGAACTGGATTAGAAAAGAGGACAGGGTCTCAAATTTAGAAAACCAACTTATGCTTGCTTAAGGGGAAAGGTGAGTTGGGGTGCTGCATAAAACCAGAGATTGAAATGAGCACAGATAAAGTTCCTTCAGCCAAATATGTAATAGACAAGAGCTACTCCTTGCTCAACGAAATGGGCTCAACACCCCATATTAAACGCCTAACAATGTGGCTGACGAGTAAGTATCTTAAAACTTATGGATTGCTATGTCTCCAAAAGAGAATCAAGCGTGTTTACGGTGGTAGAAACACAGCAATGATAGGATTGGAGAGGATCGGTGAGCAAATAAAGACCCTTTGAAGTCATATTGTATGGTACCCATTCCACGGGTCTCAACTCTCCAGGTTTAAGGGATTCTTCCTTCAGCTAAAACATGCATGTGGAACCCAGAATATGATCAACCATGTGATCGGGTGACGTGCTCCAATATGTCTCAGTTCTCGTCCCCTGGTACTCGGGTGCAACATTCCAGATGCTTTACTAACACTCTCCCGACTTGGAGAGTCAGTGCCTTTAACCTCCTGTTTGGCCCAGTTTGCAATTTCTGCGGAAGATGAACAGGAATAGGGAGAACCAATGAGAGACTAGCTGGAGGTGTCTGGACGGGCAAATTTAACTCTCATTTCCCACCAGGAAGAGGAATTAACCAAAGCCTCAGCGTGCCGTGCCGGAACCAGATTAGGGCCTGAAGCTATCCTGCGGTGTTGCGGCCAGCTCACAAGAAAGCGAGTTGAAGAAAGGAGCTCAGGGGCACTGTAATTCACAAACCTGCAGAGTTATAAATGACAGCTATCATCCAAAAATATACTGAAGTAAGGCTGCCAAGAGGACTTGAAAGCGGGGCAGAATTGCAGGAAACCGATTTCAGGAGGTAGACTGGAATTGCATTTAAAGCATAGGAAAAGAGGCAGAACGTGGACAATGATGCACTTAGCCAAAAAGGGAGTATGCGTTTTATCCTGAATATATTCAGGAAAAAACGCATACGCGCTTTTTGGCCAACCAAGCAAGCTTGCAAAGGAAATCTGCTCTATAATGAAGTCTCACTTCCCCCCGGTCAAAACGGCCATCTGAAAAAAGTGTAAAATCCAGAAAGGCAGGACAGGCCATGGAGAACTGGGAGCCTTGTTATGCTGATGGGCGGGATGTAAATTGCCAACAGCCACTCGGGAGAAGTGTATGGTGTTTCCTGAAACATCTAAAAAACAAAGCAACAGAGCCTAGGGCACTTCCACTTATGGTCCTATAGCTTAGGGAAATTAAAATCAAAAAGACACAGCCACCCCAAAGTTTGGGACGGCTCTGTTTACAAGAACCGCGTTTATGGTACAAGTTCAATATCGCAGAAAGCGAAAAAAGGATAAAGAAGTTGTGGTACTTACGTACAATGCAATATCACTCAGCAATGAAATCTATGTCTTCAGGCCCGTAGCAGCATAATGAGTGGATTCAGGTATGATGATTCTAACTGAAATAAGTCACACAGAAAAAGAAACATTATAAGATACCAGTAATACAAGGAATGTAAACTTGGCTATACAGGAACTGAATTACAAAACAGAACAGGGTCTCAAATTTAGAAAACCAACTTATGCCTGCTTAAGGGGAAAGGTGAGTTGGGGTGCTGCATAAAACCAGAGATTGAAATGAGCACAGATAAAATTCCTTAAGCCAAATATGTAATAGACAAGAGCTACTCTTTGCTCAACGAAATGGACTCAAAACCCCATATTAAACGCCTAAGAATGTACCTGACTAGTAACATCTTAAAACCTATGGATCGCTATGTCTCTGAAAGAGAATCAAGCATGTGTACAGGGGCATAAACGCAGCAGTGATAGGATTGGAGAGGTTCAGTGAGCAAATGAAGACCCTTTGAAGTCATATTGCATGGTACCCATTCCACGTGTCTCAACGCTCCAGGTTTAAGGGATTCTTCCTTCAGCTAAATCATGCATGTGGAACCCAGAGTATGATCAACCGTGTGATCGGGAGACGTGTTCCAATATGTCTCAGTTCTCGTCCCCTTGTACTCGGGTGCAACATTCCAGACGCTTTACTAACACTCTCCCGACTTGGAGAGTCAGTGCCTTTAACCTCCTGTTTGGCCCAGTTTGCAATTTCTGCGGAAGATGAACAGGAATAGGGAGAACCAATGAGAGACTAGCTGGAGGTGTCTGGACGGGCAAATTTAACTCTCATTTCCCACCAGGAAGAGGAATTAACCAAAGGCTCAGCATGCCGTGCTGGAACAAGATTAGGGCCTGAAGCAATCCTGCGGTGTTGCGGCCAGCTCACAAGAAAGCGAGTTGAAGAAAGGAGCTCAGGGGCACTGTAATTCACAAACCTGCAGAGTTATAAATGACAGCTTTCGTCCAAAAATATACTGAAGTAAGGCTGCCAAGAGGACTTGAAAGCGGGGCAGAATTGCAGGAAACCGATTTCAGGAGGTAGACTGGAATTGCATTTAAAGCACAGGAAAAGAGGCAGAACGTCCACAATGATGCACTTGGCCAAAAAGGGCGTATGCGTTTTTTCCTGAATATATTCAGGAAAAAACGCATACGCCCTTTTTGGCCAACCAAGCAAGCTTGCAAAGGAAATCTGCACTACAATGAAGTCTCACTTCCCCCTGGTCAAAAGGGCCATCTGAAAAAAGTGTAAAATCCAGAAAGGCAGGACAGGCCATGGAGTACTGGGAGCCTTGTTATGCTGATGGGCGGGATGTAAATTGCCAACATCCACTCGGGGCAAGTGTATGGTGTTTCCTGAAACATCTAAAAAACAAAGCAACAGAGCCTAGGGCACTTCCACATATGGTCCTAGAGCTTAAGGAAATTAAAATCAAAAAGACACAGCCACCCCTAAGTTTGGGAAGGCTCTGTTTACAAGAAACTCGTTTACGGGACAAGTTCAATATCGCAGAAAGTGAAAAATGGATAAAGAAGTTTTGGTACTTACGTACAATGCAATATCACTCAGCAATGAAATCTATGTCATCAGGCCCGTAGCAGCATAATGAGTGGATTCAGGTATGATGATTCTAACTGATATAAGTCACACAGAAAAAGAAACATCATAAGATATCACTAATAAACGGAATGTAAACTTGGCTACACAGGAACAGGATTAGAAAAGAGAACAGGGTCTCAAATTTAGAAAACCAACTTATGCTTGCTTAAGGGGAAAGGTGAGTTGGGGTGCTGCATAAAACGAGAGATTGAAATGAGCACAGATAAAGTTCCTTAAGCCAAATATGTAATAGACAAGAGCTACTCCTTGCTCAACGAAATGGGCTCAACACCCCATATTAAACGCCTAACAATGTGGCTGACTAGTAAGTATCTTAAAACTTATGGATTGCTATGTCTCCAAAAGAGAATCAAGCGTGTGTACAGTGGTAGAAACACAGCAATGATAGGATTGGAGAGGATCGGTGAGCAAATAAAGACCCTTTGAAGTCATATTGTATGGTACCCATTCCACGGGTCTCAACTCTCCAGGTTTAAGGGATTCTTCCTTCAGCTAAAACATGCATGTGGAACCCAGAGTATGATCAACCATGTGATCGGGTGACGTGCTCCAATATGTCTCAGTTCTCGTCCCCTGGTACTTGGGTGCAACATTCCAGATGCTTTACTAACACTCTCCCGACTTGGAGAGTCAGTGCCTTTAACCTCCTGTTTGGCCCAGTTTGCAATTTCTGTGGAAGATGAACAGGAATAGGGAGAACCAATGAGAGACTAGCTGGAGGTGTCTGGATGGGCAAATTTAACTCTCATTTCCCACCAGGAAGAGGAATTAAGCAAAGGCTCAGCATGCCGTGCCGGAACCAGATTAGGGCCTGAAGCAATCCTGCGGTGTTGCGGCCAGCTCACAAGAAAGCGAGTTGAAGAAAGGAGCTCAGGGGCACTGTAATTCACAAACCTGCAGAGTTATAAATGACAGCTATCATCCAAAAATATACTGAAGTAAGGCTGCCAAGAGGACTTGAAAGCGGGGCAGAATTGCAGGAAACAGATTTCAGGAGGTAGACTGGAATTGCATTTAAAGCTTAGGAAAAGAGGCAGAACGTGGACAATGATGCACTTGGCCAAAAAGGGCGTATGCGTTTTTTCCTGAATATATTCAGGAAAAAACGCATACACACTTTTTGGCCAACCAAGCAAGCTTGCAAAGGAAATCTGCACTACAATGAAGTCTCTCTTCCCCCCGGTCAAAACGGCCATCTGAAAAAAGTGTAAAATCCAGAAAGGCAGGACAGGCCATGGAGAACTGGGAGCCTTGTTATGCTGATGGGCGGGATGTAAATTGCCAACAGCCACTAGGGAGAAGTGTATGGTGTTTCCTGAAACATCTAAAAAACAAAGCAACAGAGCCTAGGGCACTTCCACTTATGGTCCTATAGCTTAGGGAAATTAAAATCAAAAACACACAGCCACCCCAAAGTTTGGAACGGCTTTGTTTACAAGAACCGCGTTTATGGTACAAGTTCAATATCGCAGAAAGCAAAAAAAGGATAAAGAAGTTGTGGTACTTACGTACAATGCAATATCACTCAGCAATGAAATCTATGTCATCAGACCCATAGCAGCATAATGAGTGGATTCAGGTATGATGATTCTAACTGAAATAAGTCACACAGAAAAAGAAACATCATAAGATACCAGTAATACAAGGAATGTAAACTTGGCTATACAGGAACTGAATTACAAAACAGAACAGGGTCTCAAATTTAGAAAACCAACTTATGCTTGCTTAAGGGGAAAGGTGAGTTGGGGTGCTGCATAAAACCAGTGATTGAAATGAGCACAGATAAAGTTCCTTTAGCCAAATATGTAATAGACAAGAGCTACTCTTTGCTCAACGAAATGGACTCAAAACCCCATATTAAACGCCTAAGAATGTACCTGACTAGTAACATCTTAAAACCTATGGATCGCTATGTCTCTGAAAGAGAATCAAGCATGTGTACAGGGGCATAAACGCAGCAGTGATAGGATTGGAGAGGTTCAGTGAGCAAATGAAGACCCTTTGAAGTCATATTGCATGGTACCCATTCCACGTGTCTCAACACTCCAGGTTTAAGGGATTCTTCCTTCAGCTAAATCATGCATGTGGAACCCAGAGTATGATCAACCGTGTGATCGGGAGACGTGTTCCAATATGTCTCAGTTCTCTTCCCCTTGTACTCGGGTGCAACATTCCAGACGCTTTACTAACACTCTCCCGACTTGGAGAGTCAGTGCCTTTAACCTCCTCTTTGGCCCAGTTTGCAATTTCTGCGGAAGATGAACAGGAATAGGGAGAACCAATGAGAGACTAGCTGGAGGTGTCTGGACGGGCAAATTTAACTCTCATTTCCCACCAGGAAGAGGAATTAACCAAAGGCTCAGCATGCCGTGCCAGACCAGATTAGGGCCTGAAGCAATCCTGCGGTGTTGCGGCCATCTCACAAGAAAGCGAGTTGAAGAAAGGAGCTCAGGGGCACTCTAATTCACAAACCTGCAGAGTTATAAATGACAGCTATCTTCCAAAAATATACTGATGTAAGGCTGCCAAGAGGACTTGAAAGCAGGGCAGAATTGCAGGAAACCGATTTCAGGAGGTAGACTGGAATTGCATTTAAAGCATAGGAAAAGAGGCAGAAGGTCGACAATGATGCACTTGGCCAAAAAGTGTGTATGCGTTTTTTCCTGAATATATTCAGGAAAAAACGCATACGCCCTTTTTGGCCAACCAAGCAAGCTTGCAAAGGAAATCTGCACTACAATGAAGTCTCACTTCCCCCTGGTCAAAAGGGCCATCTGAAAAAAGTGTAAAATCCAGAAAGGCAGGACAGGCCATGGAGTACTGGGAGCCTTGTTATGCTGATGGGCGGGATGTAAATTGCCAACAGCCACTCAGGGCAAGTGTATGGTGTTTCCTGAAACATCTAAAAAACAAAGCAACAGAGCCTAGGGCACTTCCACATATGGTCCTAGAGCTTAGGGAAATTAAAATCAAAAAGACACAGCCACCCCTAAGTTTGGGAAGGCTCTGTTTACAAGAAACTCGTTTACGGGACAAGTTCAATATCGCAGAAAGTGAAAAATGGATAAAGAAGTTTTGGTACTTACGTACAATGCAATATCACTCAGGAATGAAATCTATGTCATCAGGCCCGTAGCAGCATAATGAGTGGATTCAGGTATGATGATTCTAACTGAAATAAGTCACACAGAAAAAGAAACATCATAAGATATCACTAATACACGGAATGTAAACTTGGCTACACAGGAACTGGATTAGAAAAGAGGACAGGGTCTCAAATTTAGAAAACCAACTTATGCTTGCTTAAGGGGAAAGGTGAGTTGGGGTGCTGCATAAAACCAGAGATTGAAATGAGCACAGATAAAGTTCCTTAAGCCAAATATGTAATAGACAAGAGCGACTCCATGCTCAACGAAATGGGCTCAACACCCCATATTAAACGCCTAAGAATGTACCTGACTAGTAAGTATCTTAAAACTTATGGACTGCTATGTCTCCAAAAGAGAATCAAGCGTGTGTACAGTGGTAGAAACACAGCAATGATAGGATTGGAGAGGATCGGTGAGCAAATGAAGACCCTTTGAAGTCATATTGTATGGTACCCATTCCACGGGTCTCAACTCTCCAGGTTTAAGGGATTCTTCCTTCAGCTAAAACATGCATGTGGAACCCAGAGTATGATCAACCATGTGATCGGGCGACGTGTTCCAATATGTCTCAGTTCTCGTCCCCTGGTACTCGGGTGCAACATTCCAGATGATTTACTAACACTCTCCCGACTTGGAGAGTCAGTGCCTTTAACCTCCTGTTTGGCCCAGTTTGCAATTTCTTTGGCAGATAAACAGGAATAGGGAGAACCAATGAGAGACTAGCTGGAGGTGTCTGGACGGGCAAATTTAACTCTCATTTCCCACCAGGAAGAGGAATTAACCAAAGGCTCAGCGTGCCGTGCCAGAACCAGATTAGGGCCTGAAGCAATCCTGCGGTGTTGCGGCCAGCTCACAAGAAAGCGAGTTGAAGAAAGGAGCTCAGGGGCACTGTAATTCACAAACCTGCAGAGTTATAAATGACAGCTATCGTCCAAAAATATACTGAAGTAAGGCTGCCAAGAGGACTTGAAAGCGGGGCAGAATTGCAGGAAACCGATTTTAGGAGGTAGACTGGAAATGCATTTAAAGCATAGGAAAATAGGCAGAACGTGGACAATGATGCACTTGGCCAAAAAGGGCGTATGCGTTTTTTCCTGAATATATTCAGGAAAAAACGCATACGCAATTTTTGGCCAACTGAGCAAGCTTGCAATGGAAATCTGCACTACAATGAAGTCTCACCTCCCCCCGTCAAAAGGGCCATCTGAAAAACGTGTAAAATCCAGAAAGGCAGGACAGGCCATGGAGAACTGGGAGCCTTGTTATGCTGATGGGCGGGATGTAAATTGCCAACAGCCACTCTGGAGAAGTGTATGGTGTTTCCTGAAACATCTAAAAAGCAAAGCAACAGAGCCTAGGGCACTTCCACTTATGGTCCTATAGCTTAGGGAAATTAAAATCAAAAAGACACAGCCACCCCAAACTTTGGGACGGCTCAGTTTACAAGAACCTCGTTTATGGTACAAGTTCAATATCGCAGAAAGAGAACAATGTATAAAGATGTTGTGGTACTTACGTACAATGCAATATCACTCAGCAATGAAATTTATGTCATCAGGCCCGTAGCAGCATAATGAGTGGATTCAGGTATGATGATTCTAACTGAAATAAGTCACACAGAAAAAGAAACATCATAAGATATCACTAATACACGGTATGTAAACCTGGCTACACAGGAACTGAATTACAAGACAGAACAGGGTCTCAAATTTAGAAAACCAACTTATGCTTGCTTAAGGGGAAAGGTGAGTTGGGGTGCTGCATAAAACCAGAGATTGAAATGAGCACAGATAAAGTTCCTTAAGCCAAATATGTAATAGACAAGAGCTACTCCTTGCTCAACGAAATGGACTCAACACCCCATATTAAAAGCCTAAGAATGTACCTGACTAGTAAATATCTTAAAAGCTATGGATTGCTATGTCTCTAAAAGAGAATCAAGCATGTGTACAGGGGCATAAACGCAGCAGTGATAGGGTTGGAGAGGTTCGGTGAACAAATGAAGACCCTTTGAAGTCATATTGCATGGTACCCATTCCACGGGTCTCAACTCTCCAGGTTTAAGGGATTCTTCCTTCAGCTAAAACATGCATGTGGAACCCACAGTATGATCAACCGTGTGATCGGGAGTCGTGTTCCAATGTCTCACTTCTCGTCCCCTGGTACTCGGGTGCAACATTCCAGACGCTTTACTAACACTCTCCCGACTTGGAGAGTCAGTTCCTTTAACCTCCTGTTTGACCCAGTTTGGCCCAGTTTGCAATTTCTGCAGAAGATGAACAGGAATAGGGAGAACCAATGAGAGACTAGCTGGAGGTGTCTGGACGGGCAAATTTAACTCTCATTTCCCACCAGGAAGAGGAATTAACCAAAGGCTCAGCGTGCTGTGCCGGAACCAGATTAGGATCTGAAGCAATCCTGCGGTGTTGCGGCCAGCTCACAAGAAAGCGTGTTGAAGAAAGGAGCTCAGGGGCACTGTAATTTACAAATCTGCAGAGTTATAAATGACAGCTATCGTCCAAAAATATACTGAAGTAAGGCTGACAAGAGGACTTGAAAGCGGGGCAGAATTGCAGGAAACCGATTTCAGGAGGTAGACTGGAATTGCATTTAAAGCATAGGAAAAGAGGCAGAACGTGGACAATGATGCACTTGGCCAAAAAGGGCGTATGCGTTTTTTCTTGAATATATTCAGGAAAAAACGCATACGCCCTCTTTGGCCAACCAAGCAAGCTTGCAAAGGAAATCTCCACTATAATGAAGTCTCACTTCTCACAGGTCAAAAGGGACATCTGAAAAAAGTGTAAAATCCAGAAAGGCAGGACAGGCCATGGAGAACTGGGAGCCTTGTTATGCTGATGGGCGGGATGGAACATTGCCAACAGCCACTAGGGAGAAGTGTATGGTGTTTCCTGAAACATCTAAAAAACAAAGCAACAGAGCCTAGGGCACTTCCACTTATGGTCCTATAGCTTAGGGAAATTAAAATAAAAAAGACACAGCCACCCCAAAATTTGGGACGGCTCTGTTTACAAGAACCTTGTTTACGGTACAAGTTCAATATCGCAGAAAGCGAAAAACGCATAAAGAAGTTGTGGTACTTACGTACAATGCCATATCACTCAGGAATGAAATCTATGTCATCAGGCCCGCAGCAGCATAATGAGTGGATTCAGGTATGATGATTCTAAATGATATAAGTCACACAGAAAAAGAAACATCATAAGATATCACTAATACACGGAATGTAAACTTGGCTACACAGGAACTGGATTAGAAAAGAGAACAGGGTCTCAAATTTAGAAAACCAACTTATGCTTGCTTAAGGGGAAAGGTGAGTTGGGGTGCTGCATAAAACCAGAGATTGAAATGAGCACAGATAAAGTGACTTAAGCCAAATATATAATAGACAAGAGCTACTCCTTGCTCAACGAAATGGACTCAACACCCAATATTAAACGCCTAAGAATGTACCTAACTAGTAAGTATCTTAAAACCTATGGATCGCTATGTCTCCGAAAGAGAATCAAGCGTGTGTACAGGGGCATAAACGCAGCAGTGATAGGATTGGAGAGGTTCGGTGAACAAATGAAGACCCTTTGAAGTCATATTGCATGGTACCCATTCCACGTGTCTCAACGCTCCAGGTTTAAGGGATTCTTCCTTCAGCTAAAGCATGCATGTGGAACCCAGAGTATGATCATCTGTGTGATCGGGAGACGTGTTCCAATATGTCTCAGTTCTCATCCCCTGGTACTCGGGTGCAACATTCCAGACGCTTTACTAACACGCTCCCGACTTGGAGAGTCAGTGCCTTTAACCTCCTGTTTGGCCCAGTTTGCAATTTCTGCGGAAGATGAACAGGAATAGGGAGAACCA
Source organism: Orcinus orca (assembly GCF_937001465.1). NCBI lineage: Eukaryota > Metazoa > Chordata > Mammalia > Artiodactyla > Delphinidae > Orcinus > Orcinus orca. The sequence goes on along the minus strand of NW_026043820.1, from coordinate 141,799 downwards.
ATGAGAGACTAGCTGGAGGTGTCTGGACGGGCAAATTTAACTCTCATTTCCCACCAGGAAGAGGAATTAACCAAAGGCTCAGCGTGCCGTGCTGGAACAAGATTAGGGCCTGAAGCAATCCTGCGGTGTTGCGGCAAGCTCACAAGAAAGCGAGTTGAAGAAAGGAGCTCAGGGGCACTCTAATTCACAAACCTGCAGAGTTATAAATGACAGCTTTCGTCCAAAAATATACTGAAGTAAGGCTGCCAAGAGGACTTGAAAGCGGGGCAGAATTGCAGGAAACCAATTTCAGGAGGTAGACTGGAATTGCATTTAAAGCATAGGAAAAGAGGCAGAACGTCCACAATGATGCACTTGGCCAAAAAGGGCGTATGCGTTTTTTCCTGAATATATTCAGGAAAAACGCATACGCCCTTTTTGGCCAACCAAGCAAGCTTGCAAAGGAAATCTGCACTACAATGAAGTCTCACTTCCCCCTGGTCAAAAGGGCCATCTGAAAAAAGTGTAAAATCCAGAAAGGCAGGACAGGCCATGGAGTACTGGGAGCCTTGTTATGCTGATGGGCGGGATGTAAATTGCCAACAGCCACTCGGGGCAAGTGTATGGTGTTTCCTGAAACATCTAAAAAACAAAGCAACAGAGCCTAGGGCACTTCCACATATGGTCCTAGAGCTTAAGGAAATTAAAATCAAAAAGACACAGCCACCCCTAAGTTTGGGAAGGCTCTGTTTACAAGAAACTCGTTTACGGGACAAGTTCAATATCGCAGAAAGTGAAAAATGGATAAAGAAGGTTTGGTACTTACGTACAATGCAATATCACTCAGGAATGAAATCTATGTCATCAGGCCCGTAGCAGCATAATGAGTGGATTCAGGTATGATGATTCTAACTGATATAAGTCACACAGAAAAAGAAACATCATAAGATATCACTAATAAACGGAATGTAAACTTGGCTACACAGGAACAGGATTAGAAAAGAGGACAGGGTCTCAATTTTAGAAAACCAACTTATGCTTGCTTAAGGGGAAAGGTGAGTTGGGGTGCTGCATAAAACCAGAGATTGAAATGAGCACAGATAAAGTTCCTTCAGCCAACTAGGTAATAGACAAGAGCTACTCCTTGCTCAACGAAATGGGCTCAACACCCCATATTAAACGCCTAACAATGTGGCTGACGAGTAAGTATCTTAAAACTTATGGATTGCTATGTCTCCAAAAGAGAATCAAGCATGTTTACGGTGGTAGAAACACAGCAATGATAGGATTGGAGAGGATCGGTGAGCAAATGAAGACCCTTTGAAGTCATATTGTATGGTACCCATTCCACGGGTCTCAACTCTCCAGGTTTAAGGGATTCTTCCTTCAGCTAAAACATGCATGTGGAACCCAGAATATGATCAACCATGTGATCGGGTGACGTGCTCCAATATGTCTCAGTTCTCGTCCAATGGTACTCGGGTGCAACATTCCAGATGCTTTACTAACACTCTCCCGACTTCGAGAGTCAGTGCCTTTAACCTCCTGTTTGGCCCAGTTTGCAATTTCTGCGGAAGATGAACAGGAATAGGGAGAACCAATGAGAGACTAGCTGGAGGTGTCTGGACGGGCAAATTTAACTCTCATTTCCCACCAGGAAGAGGAATTAACCAAAGGCTCAGCGTGCCGTGCCGGAACCAGATTAGGGCCTGAAGCAATCCTGCGGTGTTGCGACCAGCTCACAAGAAAGCGAGTTGAAGAAAGGAGCTCAGGGGCACTGTAATTCACAAACCTGCAGAGTTATAAATGACAGCTATCATCCAAAAATATACTGAAGTAAGGCTGCCAAGAGGACTTGAAAGCGGGGCAGAATTGCAGGAAACCGATTTCAGGAGGTAGACTGGAATTGCATTTAAAGCATAGGAAAAGAGGCAGAACGTGGACAATGATGCACTTGGCCAAAAAGGGCGTATGCGTTTTTTCCTGAATATATTCAGGAAAAAACGCATGCTCCCTTTTTGGCCAACCAAGCAAGCTTGCAAAGGAAATCTGCACTACAATGAAGTCTCACTTCCCCCCGGTCAAAAGGGCCTTCTGAAAAAAGTGTAAAATCCAGAAAGGCAGGACAGGCCATGGAGAACTGGGAGCCTTGTTATGCTGATGGGCGGGATGTAAATTGCCAACAGCCACTCGGGAGAAGTGTATGGTGTTTCCTGAAACATCTAAAAAACAAAGCAACAGAGCCTAGGGCACTTCCACTTATGGTCCTATAGCTTAGGGAAATTAAAATCAAAAAGACACAGGCACCCCAAAGTTTGGGACGGCTCTGTTTACAAGAACCGCGTTTATGGTACAAGTTCAATATCGCAGAAAGCGAAAAAAGGATAAAGAAGTTGTGGTACTTACGTACAATGCAATATCACTCAGCAATGAAATCTATGTCTTCAGGCCCGTAGCAGCATAATGAGTGGATTTAGGTATGATGATTCTAACTGAAATAAGTCACACAGAAAAAGAAACATTATAAGATACCAGTAATACAAGGAATGTAAACTTGGCTATACAGGAACTGAATTCCAAAACACAACATGGTCTCAAATTTAGAAAACCAACTTATGCTTGCTTAAGGGGAAAGGTGAGTTGGGGTGCTGCATAAAACCAGAGATTGAAATGAGCACAGATAAAGTTCCTTAAGCCAAATATGTAATAGACAAGAGCTACTCTTTGCTCAACGAAATGGACTCAAAACCCCATATTAAACGCCTAAGAATGTACCTGACTAGTAACATCTAAAAACCTATGGATCGCTATGTCTCTGAAAGAGAATCAAGCATGTGTACAGGGGCATAAACACAGCAGTGATAGGATTGGAGAGGTTCAGTGAGCAAATGAAGACCCTTTGAAGTCATATTGCATGGTACCCATTCCACGTGTCTCAACGCTCCAGGTTTAAGGGATTCTTCCTTCAGCTAAAGCATGCATGTGGAACCCAGAGTATGATCAACCGTGTGATCGGGAGACATGTTCCAATATGTCTCAGTTCTCGTCCCCTTGTACTCGGGTGCAACATTCCAGACGCTTTACTAACACTCTCCCGGCTTGGAGAGTCAGTGCCTTTAACCTCCTGTTTGGCCCAGTTTGCAATTTCTGCGGAAGATGAACAGGAATAGGGAGAACCAATGAGAGACTAGCTGGAGGTGTCTGGACGGGCAAATTTAACTCTCATTTCCCACCAGGAAGAGGAATTAACCAAAGGCTCAGCGTGCCGTGCTGGAACAAGATTAGGGCCTGAAGCAATCCTGCGGTGTTGCGGCCAGCTCACAAGAAAGCGAGTTGAAGAAAGGAGCTCAGGGGCACTCTAATTCACAAACCTGCAGAGTTATAAATGACAGCTTTCATCCAAAAATATACTGAAGTAAGGCTGCCAAGAGGACTTGAAAGCGGGGCAGAATTGCAGGAAACCGATTTCAGGAGGTAGACTGGAATTGCATTTAAAGCATAGGAAAAGAGGCAGAAAGTCCACAATGATGCACTTGGCCAAAAAGGGCGTATGCGTTTTTTCCTGAATATATTCAGGAAAAACGCATACGCCCTTTTTGGCCAACCAAGCAAGCTTGCAAAGGAAATCTGCACTACAATGAAGTCTCACTTCCCCCTGGTCAAAAGGGCCATCTGAAAAAAGTGTAAAATCCAGAAAGGCAGGACAGGCCATGGAGTACTGGGAGCCTTGTTATGCTGATGGGCGGGATGTAAATTGCCAACATCCACTCGGGGCAAGTGTATGGTGTTTCCTGAAACATCTAAAAAACAAAGCAACAGAGCCTAGGGCACTTCCACATATGGTCCTAGAGCTTAAGGAAATTAAAATCAAAAAGACACAGCCACCCCTAAGTTTGGGAAGGCTCTGTTTACAAGAAACTCGTTTACGGGACAAGTTCAATATCGCAGAAAGTGAAAAATGGATAAAGAAGTTTTGGTACTTACGTACAATGCAATATCACTCAGGAATGAAATCTATGTCATCAGGCCCGTAGCAGCATAATGAGTGGATTCAGGTATGATGATTCTAACTGATATAAGTCACACAGAAAAAGAAACATCATAAGATATCACTAATAAACGGAATGTAAACTTGGCTACACAGGAACAGGATTAGAAAAGAGAACAGGGTCTCAAATTTAGAAAACCAACTTATGCTTGCTTAAGGGGAAAGGTGAGTTGGGGTGCTGCATAAAACCAGAGATTGAAATGAGCACAGATAAAGTTCCTTCAGCCAAATAGGTAATAGACAAGAGCTACTCCTTGCTCAACGAAATGGGCTCAACACCCCATATTAAACGCCTAACAATGTGGCTGACGAGAAAGTATCTTAAAACTTATGGATTGCTATGTCTCCAAAAGAGAATCAAGCGTGTTTATGGTGGTAGAAACACAGCAATGATAGGATTGGAGAGGATCGGTGAGCAAATAAAGACCCTTTGAAGTCATATTGTATGGTACCCATTCCACGGGTCTCAACTCTCCAGGTTAAAGGGATTCTTCCTTCAGCTAAAACATGCATGTGGAACCCAGAATATGATCAACCATGTGATCGGGTGACGTGCTCCAATATGTCTCAGTTCTCGTCCCCTGGTACTCGGGTGCAACATTCCAGATGCTTTACTAACACTCTCCCGACTTCGAGAGTCAGTGCCTTTAACCTCCTGTTTGGCCCAGTTTGCAATTTCTGCGGAAGATGAACAGGAATAGGGAGAACCAATGAGAGACTAGCTGGAGGTGTCTGGACGGGCAAATTTAACTCTCATTTCCCACCAGGAAGAGGAATTAACCAAAGGCTCAGCGTGCCGTGCCGGAACCAGATTAGGGCCTGAAGCAATCCTGCGGTGTTGCGGCCAGCTCACAATAAAGCGAGTTGAAGAAAGGAGCTCAGGGACACTGTAATTCACAAACCTGCAGAGTTATAAATGACAGCTATCATCCAAAAATATACTGAAGTAAGGCTGCCAAGAGGACTTGAAAGCGGGGCAGAATTGCAGGAAACCGATTTCAGGAGGTAGACTGGAATTGCATTTAAAGCATAGGAAAAGAGGCAGAACGTGGACAATGATGCACTTGGCCAAAAAGGGCGTATGCGTTTTTTCCTGAATATATTCAGGAAAAAACGCATACGCCCTTTTTGGCCAACCAAGCAAGCTTGCAAAGGAAATCTGCACTACAATGAAGTCTCACTTCCCCCCGGTCAAAAGGGCCATCTGAAAAAAGTGTAAAATCCAGAAAGGCAGGACAGGCCATGGAGAACTGGGAGCCTTGTTATGCTGATGGGCGGGATGTAAATTGCCAACAGCCACTCGGGAGAAGTGTATGGTGTTTCCTGAAACATCTAAAAAACAAAGCAACAGAGCCTAGGGCACTTCCACTTATGGTCCTATAGCTTAGGGAAATTAAAATCAAAAAGACACAGCCACCCCAAAGTTTGGGACGGCTCTGTTTACAAGAACCGCGTTTATGGTACAAGTTCAATATCGCAGAAAGCGAAAAAAGGATAAAGAAGTTGTGGTACTTACGTACAATGCAATATCACTCAGCAATGAAATCTATGTCTTCAGGCCCGTAGCAGCATAATGAGTGGATTCAGGTATGATGATTCTAACTGAAATAAGTCACACAGAAAAAGAAACATTATAAGATACCAGTAATACAAGGAATGTAAACTTGGCTATACAGGAACTGAATTCCAAAACACAACATGGTCTCAAATTTAGAAAACCAACTTATGCTTGCTTAAGGGGAAAGGTGAGTTGGGGTGCTGCATAAAACCAGAGATTGAAATGAGCACAGATAAAGTTCCTTAAGCCAAATATGTAATAGACAAGAGCTACTCTTTCCTCAACGAAATGGACTCAAAACCCCATATTAAACGCCTAAGAATGTACCTGACTAGTAACATCTTAAAACCTATGGATCGCTATGTCTCTGAAAGAGAATCAAGCGTGTGTACAGGGGCATAAACGCAGCAGTGATAGGATTGGAGAGGTTCAGTGAGCAAATGAAGACCCTTTGAAGTCATATTGCATGGTACCCATTCCACGTGTCTCAACGCTCCAGGTTTAATGGATTCTTCCTTCAGCTAAATCATGCATGTGGAACCCAGAGTATGATCAACCGTGTGATCGGGAGACGTGTTCCAATATGTCTCAGTTCTCGTCCCCTTGTACTCGGGTGCAACATTCCAGACGCTTTACTAACACTCTCCCGACTTGGAGAGTCATTGCCTTTAACCTCCTGTTTGGCCCAGTTTGCAATTTCTGCGGAAGATGAACAGGAATAGGGAGAACCAATGAGAGACTAGCTGGAGGTATCTGGACGGGCAAATTTAACTCTCATTTCCCACCAGGAAGAGGAATTAACCAAACGCTCAGCGTGCCGTGCTGGAACAAGATTAGGGCCTGAAGCAATCCTGCGGTGTTGCGGCCAGCTCACAAGAAAGCGAGTTGAAGAAAGGAGCTCAGGGGCACTCTAATTCACAAACCTGCAGAGTTATAAATGACAGCTTTCGTCCAAAAATATACTGAAGTAAGGCTGCCAAGAGGACTTGAAAGCGGGGCAGAATTGCAGGAAACCGATTTCAGGAGGTAGACTGGAATTGCATTTAAAGCATAGGAAAAGAGGCAGAACGTCCACAATGATGCACTTGGCCAAAAAGTGCGTATGCTTTTTTTCCTGAATATATTCAGGAAAAACGCATACGCCCTTTTTGGCCAACCAAGCAAGCTTGCAAAGGAAATCTGCACTACAATGAAGTCTCACTTCCCCCTGGTCAAAAGGGCCATCTGAAAAAAGTGTAAAATCCAGAAAGGCAGGACAGGCCATGGAGTACAGGGAGCCTTGTTATGCTGATGGGCGGGATGTAAATTGCCAACATCCACTCGGGGCAAGTGTATGGTGTTTCCTGAAACATCTAAAAAACAAAGCAACAGAGCCTAGGGCACTTCCACATATGGTCCTAGAGCTTAAGGAAATTAAAATCAAAAAGACACAGCCACCCCTATGTTTGGGAAGGCTCTGTTTACAAGAAACTCGTTTACGGGACAAGTTCAATATCGCAGAAAGTGAAAAATGGATAAAGAAGTTTTGGTACTTACGTACATTGCAATATCACTCAGCAATGAAATCTATGTCATCAGGCCCGTAGCAGCATAATGAGTGGATTCAGGTATGATGATTCTAACTGATATAAGTCACACAGAAAAAGAAACATCATAAGATATCACTAATAAACGGAATGTAAACTTGGCTACACAGGAACAGGATTAGAAAAGAGAACAGGGTCTCAAATTTAGAAAACCAACTTATGCTTGCTTAAGAGGAAAGGTGAGTTGGGGTGCTGCATAAAACCAGAGATTGAAATGAGCACAGATAAAGTTCCTTAAGCCAAATAGGTAATAGACAAGAGCTACTCCTTGCTCAACGAAATGGGCTCAACACCCCATATTAAACGCCTAACAATGTGGCTGACTAGTAAGTATCTTAAAACTTATGGATTGCTATGTCTCCAAAAGAGAATCAAGCGTGTGTACAGTGGTAGAAACACAGCAATGATAGGATTGGAGAGGATCGGTGAGCAAATAAAGACCCTTTGAAGTCATATTGTATGGTACCCATTCCACGGGTCTCAACTCTCCAGGTTTAAGGGATTCTTCCTTCAGCTAAAACATGCATGTGGAACCCAGAGTATGATCAACCATGTGATCGGGTGACGTGTTCCAATATGTCTCAGTTCTCGTCCCCTGGTACTCGGGTGCAACATTCCAGACGCTTTACAAACACTCTCCCGACTTGGAGAGTCAGTGCCTTTAACCTCCTGTTTGGCCCAGTTTGCAATTTCTGCGGAAGATGAACAGGAATAGGGAGAACCAATGAGAGACGAGCTGGAGGTGTCTGGACGGGCAAATTTAACTCTCATTTCCCACCAGGAAGAGGAATTAACCAAAGGCTCAGCGTGCCGTGCCGGAACATGATTAGGGCCTGAAGCAATCCTGCGGTGTTGCGGCCAGCTCACAAGATTGCGAGTTGAAGAAAGGAGCTCAGGGGCACTGTAATTCAGAAACCTGCAGAGTTATAAATGACAGCTATCGTCCAAAAATATACTGAAGTAAGGCTGCCAAGAGGACTTGAAAGCAGGGCAGAATTGCAGGAAACCGATTTCAGGAGGTAGACAGGAATTGCATTTAAAGCATCGGAAAAGAGGCAGAACGTCCACAATGATGCACTTGGCCAAAAAGGGCGTATGCGTTTTTTCCTGAATATATTCAGGAAAAAACGCATACGCCCTTTTTGGCCAACCAAGCAAGCTTGCAAAGGAAATCTGCACTACAATGAAGTCTCACTTCCCGCTGGTCAAAAGGGCCATCTGAATAAAGTGTAAAATCCAGAAAGGCAGGACAGGCCATGGAGAACTGGGAGCCTTGTTATGTTGATGGGCGGGATGTAAACTGCCAACAGCCACTCGGGGCAAGTGTATGGTGTTTCCTGAAACATCTAAAAAACTGAGGAACAGAGCCTAGGGCACTTCCACTTATGGTCCTATAACTTAAGGAAATTAAAATCAAAAAGACACAGCCACCCAAAAGTTTGGGACAGCTCTGTTTACAAGAACCTCATTCACGGTACAAGTTCAATATCGCAGAAAGTGAAAAATGGATAAAGAAGTTGTGGTACTTACGTACAATGCAATATCACTCAGCAATGAAATCTATGTCATCAGGCCTGTAAAGCATAGACTGGATTCAGGTATGATGATTCTAACTGAAATAAGTCACACAGAAAAAGAAACATCATAAGATAAAACTAATACACGGAGTGTAAACTTGGATACACAGGAACTGGATTACAAAAGAGAACAGGGTCTCAAATTTAGAAAACCAACTTATGCTTGCTTAAGGGGAAAGGTGAGTTGGGGTGCTGCATAAAACCAGAGATTGAAATGAGCACAGATAAAGTTCCTTAAGCCAAATATGTAATAGACAAGAGCTTCTCCTTGCTCAATGAAATGGACTCAACACCCCATATTAAACGCCTAAGAATGTACCTGACTAGTAAGTATCTTAAAACCTATGGATTGCTATGTCTCCGAAAGAGAATCAAGCGTGTGTACAGGGGCATAAATGCAGCAGTGATAGGATTGGAGAGGTTCGGTGAGCAAATGAAGACCCTTTGAAGTCATATTGCATGGTACCCATTCCACGGGTCTCAACTCTCCACGTTTAAGGGATTCTTCCTTCAGCTAAAACATGCATGTGGAACCCAGAGTATGATCAACCGTGTGATCGGTAGACGTGTTCCAATATGTCTCAGTACTCGTCGCCTGGTACTCGGGTGCAACATTCCAGACGCTTTACTAACACTCTCCCGACTTGGAGAGTCAGTGCCTTTAACCTCCTGTTTGGCCCAGTTTGCAATTTCTGCGGAAGATGAACAGGAATAGGAAGAACCAATGAGAGACTAGCTGGAGGTGTCTGGACGGGCAAATTTCACTCTCATTTGCAACCAGGAAGAGGAATTAACCAAAGGGTCATCATGCCGTGCCGGAACCAGATTAGGGCCTGAAGCAATCCTGCGGTGTTGCGGCCAGCTCACAAGAAAGCGAGTTGAAGAAAGGAGCTCAGGGGCACTGTAATTCACAAACCTGCAGAGTTATAAATGACAGCTATCGTCCAAAAATATACTGAAGTAAGGCTGCCAAGAGGACTTGAAAGCGGGACAGAATTGCAGGAAACCGATTTCAGGAGGTAGACTGGAATTGCATTTAAAAAATAGGAAAAGAGGCAGAACGTCGACAATGATGCACTTCGCCAAAAAGGGCGTATGCATTTTTTCCTGAATATATTCAGGAAAAAACGCATACGCCCTTTTTGGCCAACCAAGCAAGCTTGCAAAGGAAATCTGCACTACAATGAAGTCTCACTTCCCACCAGTCAAAAGGGCCATCTGAAAAAAGTGTAAAATCCAGGAAGGCAGGACAGGCCATGGAGAACTGGGAGCCTTGTTATGCTGTTGGGCGGGATGTAAATTGCCATCAGCCACTAGGGAGAAGTGTATGGTGTTTCCTGAAACATCTAAAAAACAAAGCAACACAGCCTAGGGCACTTCAACTTATGGTCCTATAGCTTAGGGAAATTAAAATCAAAAAGACACAGCCACTCCAAAGTTTGGGACAGCTCTGTTTACAAGAACCTCGTTTACGGTGCAAGTTTAATATCGCAGAAAGTGAAAAATGGATAAAGAAGTTGTGGTACTTACATACAATGCAATATCACTCAGCAATGAAATCTATGTCATCAGGCCCGTAGCAGCATAATGAGTGGATTCAGGTATGATGATTCTAACTGAAATAAGTCACAAGAAAAAGAAACATCATAAGATATCACTAATACACGGAATGTAAACTTGGCTACACAGGAACTGGATTACAAAACAGAACAGGGTCTCAAATTTAGAAAACCAATTTATGCTTGCTTAAGGGGAAAGGTGAGTTGGGGTGCTGCATAAAACCAGAGATTGAAATGAGCACAGATAAAGTTCCTTAAGCCAAATATGTAATAGACAAGAGCTACACCTTGCTCAACGTAATGGACTCAACACCCCATATTAAACACCTAAGAATGTACCTGACTAGGAAGTATTTTAAAACCTATGGATTGCTATGTCTCTGAAAGAGAATCAGGCGTGTGTACAGGGGCATAAACGCAGCAGTGATAGGATTGGAGAGGTTCGGTGAGCAAATGAAGACCCTTTGAAATCATATTGCATGGTACGCATTCCACGGGTCTCAACTCTCCAGGTTTAAGGGATTCTTCCTTCAGCTAAAACATGCATGTGGAACCCGGAGTATGATCAACCGTGTGATTGGGAGACGTTTTCAAATATGTCTCAGTTCTCGTCCCCTGGTACTCGGGTACAACATTCCAGACGCTTTACTAACCCTCTCCCGACTTGGAGAGTCAGTGCCTTTAACCTCCTGTTTGGCCCAGTTTGCAATTTCTGCGGAAGATGAACAGGAATAGGGAGAACCAATGAGAGACTAGCTGGAGGTGTCTGGACGGGCAAATTTAACTCTCATTTCCCACCAGGAAGAGGAATTAACCAAAGGCTCAGCGTACCGTGCCGGAACCAGATTAGGGCCTGAAGCAATCCTGCGGTGTTGCGGCCAGCTCACAAGAAAGCGAGTTGAAGAAAGGAGCTGAGGGACACTGTAATTCACAAACCTGCAGAGTTATAAATGACAGCTATCGTCCAAAAATATACTGAAGTAAGGCTGACAAGAGGACTTGAAAGTGGGGCAGAATTGCAGGAAACCGATTTCAGGAGGTAGACTGGAATTGCATTTAAAGCATAGGAAAAGAGGCAGAACGTCGACAATGATGCACTTGGCCAAAAAGTGCGTATGCGTTTTCTCCTGAATATATTCAGGAGAAAACGCATACGCACTTTTTGGCCAACCAAGCAAGCTTGCAAAGGAAATCTGCACTACATTGAAGTCTCACTTCCCCCCGGTCAAAAGGGCCATCTGAAAAAAGTGTAAAATCCAGAAAGGCAGGAGAGGCCATGGAGAACTGGGAGCCTTGTTATGCTGATGGGCGGGATGTAAATTGCCAACAGCCACTCTGGAGAAGTGTATGGTGTTTCCTGAGACATCTAAAAAACAAAGCAACAGAGCCTAGGGCACTTCCAGTTATGGTCCTATAGCTTAGGGAAATTAAAATCAAAAAGACACAGCCACTCCAAAATTTGGGACGGCTCTTTTTACAAGAACCTCGTTTACGGTGCAAGTTCAATATCGCAGAAAGTGAAAAATGGCTAAAGAAGTTGTGGTACTTACATATAATGCAATATCACTCAGCAATGAAATCTATGACATCAGGCCCGTAGCAGAATAATGAGTGGATTCAGGTATGATGATTCTAACTGAAATAAGTCACACAGAAAAAGAAACATCATAAGATATCACTAATACACGGAATGTAAACTTGGCTACACATGAACTGGATTACAAAACAGAACAGGCTCTCAAATTTAGAAAACCAACTTATGCTTGGTTAAGGGGAAAGGTGAGTTGGGGTGCTGCATAAAACCAGAGATTGAAATGAGCACAGATAAAGTTCCTTAAGCCAAATATGTAATAGACAAGAGCTATTCCTTGCTCAACGAAATGGACGCAACACCCCATATTAAACGCCTAAGAATGTACCTGACTAGTAAGTATCTTAAAACCTATGGATTGCTATGTCTCCAAAAGAGAATCAAGCGTGTGTACAGGGGCATAAACGCAGCAGTGATAGGATTGGAGAGGTTCGGTGAGCAAATGAAGACCCTTTGAAGTCATATTGCATGGTACCCATTCCACGGGTCTAAACTCTCCAGGTTTAAGGGATTCTTCCTTCAGCTAAAACATGCATGTGGAACCCAGAGTATGATCAACCGTGTGATCGGTAGACGTGTTCCAATATGTCTCAGTACTCGTCGCCTGGTACTCGGGTGCAACATTCCAGACGCTTTACTAACACTCTCCCGACTTGGAGAGTCAGTGCCTTTAACCTCCTGTTTGGCCCAGTTTGCAATTTCTGTGGGAGATGAACAGGAATAGGGAGAACCAGTGAAAGACTAGCTGGAGGTGTCTGGACGGGCAAATTTAACTCTCATTTCCCACCAGGAAGAGGAATTAACCAAACGCTCAGCATACCGTGCCGGAACCAGATTAGGGCCTGAAGCAATCCTGCGGTGTTGCGGCCAGCTCACAAGAAAGCGAGTTGAAGAAAGGAGCTCAGGGGCACTGTAATTCACAAACCTGCAGAGTTATAAATGACAGCTATCGTCCAAAAATATACTGAAGTAAGGCTGCCAAGAGGTCTTGAATGTGGGGCAGAAATGCAGGAAACCGATTTCAGGAGGTAGACTGGAATTACATTTAATGCATAGGAAAAGAGGCAGAACGTCGACAATGAGGCACTTGCCCAAAAAGGGCGTATGCGTTTTTTCCTGAATATATTCAGGAAAAAACGCATACACACTTTTTGGCCAACCAAGCAAGCTTGCATAGAAATCTGCACTACAATGAAGTCTCACTTCCCCCGGGGTCAAAAGGTCCATCTGAAAAAAGTATAAAATCCAGAAAGGCAGGACAGGCATGGAGAACTGGGAGCCTATTTATGCTGATGGGCGGGATGTAAATTGACAACAGCCACTCGGGTGAAGTGTATGGTGTTTCCTGAAACATCTAAAAAACAAAGCAACACAGCCTAGGGCACTTCCACTTATGGTCCTATAGCTTAGGGAAATTAAAATCAAAAAGACACAGCCACCCCAAAGTTTGGGACGGCTCTGTTTACAAGAACCTCATTTACGGTACAAGTTCCATAGCGCAGAAAGCGAAAAATGGATAAAGAAGTTGTGGTACTTACATACAATGCAATATCACTCAGCAAAGAAATCTATGTCATCAGGCCCAGAGCAGCATAATCAGTGGATTCAGGTATGATGATTCTAACTGAAATAAGTCACACAGAAAAAGAAACATCATAAGATATCACTAATACACGGAATGCAAACTTGCTACACAGGAACTGAAATACAAAACAGAATACGGTCTCAAATTTAGAAAACCAACTTATGCTTGCTTAAGGGGAAACGTGAGTTGGGGTGCTGCATAAAACCAGAGATTGAAATGAGCACAGATAAAGTTCCTTAAGCCAAATATGTAATACACAAGAGCTACTCCTTGCTCAACGAAATGGACTCAACACCCCCTATTAAACGCCTAAGAATGTACCTGACTAGTAAGTATCTTAAAACCTATGGATCGCTGTGTCTCCGAAAGAGAATCAAGCGTGTGTACAGGGGCATAAACGCAGCAGTGATAGGATTGGAGAGGTTCGGTGAGCAAATGAAGACCCTTTGAAGTCATATTGCATGGTACCCATTCCACGGGTCTCAACTCTCCAGGTTTAAGGGATTCTTCTTTCAGCTAAATCATGCATGTGGAACCCAGAGTATGATCAACCGTGTGATTGGGAGACGTGTTCCAATATGTCTCAGTTCTCGTCCCCTGGTATTCAGGTGCAACCTTCCAGACGCTTTACTAACACTCTCCCGACTTGGAGAGTCAGTGCCTTTAACCTCCTGTTTGGCCCAGTTTGCAATTTCTGCGGAAGATGAACAGGAATAGGGAGAACTAATGAGAGACTAGCTGGGGGTGTCTGGACGGGCAAATTTAACTCTCATTTCCCACCAGGAAGAGGAATTAACCAAAGGCTCAGGGTGCCGTGCCAGAACCAGATTAGGGCCTGAAACAATCCTGCGGTGTTGCGGCCAGCTCACAAGAAAGCGAGTTGAAGAAAGGAGCTCAGGGGCACTGTAATTCACATACCTGCAGAGTTATAAATGACAGCTATCGTCCAAAAATATACTGAAGTAAGGCTGCCAAGAGGACTTGAAAGCGGGGCAGAATTGCAGGAAACCGATTTCAGGAGGTAGACTGGAATTGCACTTAAAGCATAGGAAAAGAGGCAGAACGTCGACAATGATGCACTTGGCCAAAAAGGGCGTATACATTTTTTCCTGAATATATTCAGGAAAAAACGCATACGCGCTTTTTGGCCAACCAAGCAAGCTTGCAAAGGAAATCTGCACTACAATGAAGTCTCACTTCCCCCTGGTCAAAAGGGCCATCTGAAAAAAGTGTAAAATCCAGAAAGGCAGGACAGGCCATGGAGAACTGGGAGCCTTGTTTTGCTGATGGGCGGGATGTAAATTGCCAACAGTCACTCGGGAGAAGTTTATGGTGTTTCCTGAAACATCTAAAAAACAAAGCAACAGAGCCTAGGGCACTTCCACATATGGTCCTATAGCTTAGGGAAATTAAAATCAAAAAGACACAGCCACCCCAAAGTTTGGGACGGCTCTGTTTACAAGAAACTCGTTTACGGGATAAGTTCAATATCGCAGAAAGTGAAAAATGGATAAAGCAGTTGTGGTACTTACGTACAATGCAATATCACTCAGCAATGAAATCTATGTCATCAGGCCCATAGCAGCATAATGAGTGGATTCAGGTATGATGATTCTATCTGAAATAAGTCACAAGAAAAAGAAACATCATAAGATATCACTAATACACGGAATGTAAACTTGGCTACACAGGAACTGGATTACAAAAGAGAACAGAGTCTCAAATTTAGAAAACCAACTTATGCTTGCTTAAGGGGAAAGGTGAGTTGGGGTGCTGGATAAAACCAGAGATTGAAATGAGCACAGATAAATTTCCTTAAGCCAAATATGTAATAGACAAGAGCTACTCCTTGCTCAACGAAATGGACTCAACACCCCATATTAAACGCCTAAGAATGTACCTGACTAGAAAGTATCTTAAAACCTATGGATTGCTATGTCTCCAAAAGAGAATCAAGCATGTGTACAGGGGCATAAACGCAGCAGTGATAGGATTGGAGAGGTTCGGTGAGCAAATGAAGACCCTTTGAAGTCATATTGCATGGTACCCATTCCATGGGTCTCAACTCTCCACGTTTAAGGGATTCTTCCTTCAGCTAAAGCATGCATGTGGAACCCAGAGTATGATCAACCGTCTGATTGGGAGACGTGTTCCAATATGTGTCAGTTCTCGTCCCCTGGTACTCGGGTGCAACATTCCAGACGCTTTCCTAACACTCTCCCGACTTGGAGAGTCAGTGCCTTTAACCTCCTGTTTGGCCCAGTTTGCAATTTCTGCGGAAGATGAACAGGAATAGGGAGAACCAATGAGAGACTAGCTGGAGGTGTCTGGACGGGCAAATTTAACTCTCATTTCCCACCAGGAAGAGGAATTAACCAAAGGCTCAGCGGGCCATGCCAGAACCAGATTAGGGCCTGAAGCAATCCTGCGGTGTTGCGGCCAGCTCACAAGAAAGCGAGTTGAAGAAAGTAGCTCAGGGGCACTGTAATTCACAAACCTGCAGAGTTATAAATGACAGCTATCGTCCAAAAATATACTGAAGTAAGGCTGCCAAGAGGACTTGAAAGCGGGGCAGAATTGCAGGAAACCGATTTCAGGAGGTAGACTGGAATTGCATTTAAAGCATAGGAAAAGAGGCAGAACGTCGACAATGATGCACTTGGCCAAAAAGGGCGTATGCGTTTTTTCCTGAATATATTCAGGAAAAAACGCATACGCCCTTTTTGGCCAACCAAGCAAGCTTGCAAAGGAAATCTGCACTACAATGAAGTCTCACTTGCCCCCGGTCAAAAGGGCCATCTGAAAAAAGTGTAAAATCCAGAAAGGCAGGACAGGCCATGGAGAACTGGGAGCCTTGTTATGCTGATGGGCGGGATGTAAATTGCTCACAGCCACAGGGAAGAAGTGTATGGTGTTTCCTGAAACATCTAAGAAACAAAGCAACAGAGCCTAGGGCACTTCCACTTATGGTCCTATAGATTAGGGAAATTAAAATCAAAAAGACACTGCCACCCCAAAGATTGGGACGGCTCTGTTTACAAGAAACTCGTTTACGGGACAAGTTCAATATCGCAGAAAGCGAAAAATGGATAAAGAAGTTGTGGTACTTACGTACAAGGCAATATCACTCAGCAATGAAATCTATGTCATCAAGCCCATAGCAGAATAATGAGTGGATTCAGGTATGATGATTCTAACTGAAATAAGTCACACAGAAAAAGAAACATCATAAGATATCACTAATACACGGAATGTAAACTTGGCTAGACAGGAACTGAATTACAAAACAGAACAGGGTCTCAAATTTAGAAAACCCACTTATGCTTGCTTAAGGGGAAAGGTGAGTTGGGGTGCTGCATAAAACCAGAGATTGAAATGAGCACAGATAAAGTTCCTTAAGCCAAATATGTAATACACAAGAGCTACTCCTTGCTCAACGAAATGGACTCAACACCCCATATTAAACGCCTAAGAATGTACCTGACTAGTAAGTATCTTAAAACCTATGGATCGCTATGCCTCCGAAAGAGAATCAAGCGTGTGTACAGGGGCATAAACGCAGCAGTGATAGGATTGGAGAGGTTCGGTGAGCAAATGAAGACCCTTTGAAGTCATATTGCATGGTACCCATTCCACGGGTCTCAACTCTCAAGGTTTAAGGGATTCTTCCTTCAGCTAAAGCATGCATGTGGAACCCAGAGTATGATCAACCGTGTGATCGGGAGACGTGTTCCAATATGTCTCAGTTCTCGTCCCCTGGTACTCGGGTGCAACATTCCAGACGCTTTCCTAACACTCTCCCGACTTGGAGAGTCAGTGCCTTTAACCTCCTGTTTGGCCCAGTTTGCAATTTCTGCGGAAGATGAACAGGAATAGCGAGAAACAATGAGAGACTAGCTGGAGGTCTCTGGACGGGCAAATTTAACTCTCATTTCCCACCAGGAAGAGGAATTAACCAAAGGCTCAGCGTGCCGTGCCGGAACCAGATTAGGGCCTGAAGCAATCCTGCGGTGTTGCGGCCAGCTCACAAGAAAGCGAGTTGAAGAAAGGAGCTCAGGGGCACTGTAATTCACAAACCTGCAGAGTTATAAATGACAGCTATCGTCCAAAAATATACTGAAGTAAGGCTGCCAAGAGGACTTGAAAGCGGGGCAGAATTGCAGGAAACCGATTTCAGGAGGTAGACTGGAATTGCACTTAAAGCATAGGAAAAGAGGCAGAACGTCGACAATGATGCACTTGGCCAAAAAGGGCGTATACATTTTTTCCTGAATATATTCAGGAAAAAACGCATACGCGCTTTTTGGCCAACCAAGCAAGCTTGCAAAGGAAATCTGCACTACAATGAAGTCTCACTTCCCCCTGGTCAAAAGGGCCATCTGAAAAAAGTGTAAAATCCAGAAAGGCAGGACAGGCCATGGAGAACTGGGAGCCTTGTTTTGCTGATGGGCGGGATGTAAATTGCCAACAGTCACTCGGGAGAAGTTTATGGTGTTTCCTGAAACATCTAAAAAACAAAGCAACAGAGCCTAGGGCACTTCCACATATGGTCCTATAGCTTAGGGAAATTAAAATCAAAAAGACACAGCCACCCCAAAGTTTGGGACGGCTCTGTTTACAAGAAACTCGTTTACGGGATAAGTTCAATATCGCAGAAAGTGAAAAATGGATAAAGCAGTTGTGGTACTTACGTACAATGCAATATCACTCAGCAATGAAATCTATGTCATCAGGCCCATAGCAGCATAATGAGTGGATTCAGGTATGATGATTCTATCTGAAATAAGTCACAAGAAAAAGAAACATCATAAGATATCACTAATACACGGAATGTAAACTTGGCTACACAGGAACTGGATTACAAAAGAGAACAGAGTCTCAAATTTAGAAAACCAACTTATGCTTGCTTAAGGGGAAAGGTGAGTTGGGGTGCTGGATAAAACCAGAGATTGAAATGAGCACAGATAAAGTTCCTTAAGCCAAATATGTAATAGACAAGAGCTACTCCTTGCTCAACGAAATGGACTCAACACCCCATATTAAACGCCTAAGAATGTACCTGACTAGAAAGTATCTTAAAACCTATGGATTGCTATGTCTCCAAAAGAGAATCAAGCATGTGTACAGGGGCATAAACGCAGCAGTGATAGGATTGGAGAGGTTCGGTGAGCAAATGAAGACCCTTTGAAGTCATATTGCATGGTACCCATTCCATGGGTCTCAACTCTCCACGTTTAAGGGATTCTTCCTTCAGCTAAAGCATGCATGTGGAACCCAGAGTATGATCAACCGTCTGATTGGGAGACGTGTTCCAATATGTGTCAGTTCTCGTACCCTGGTACTCGGGTGCAACATTCCAGACGCTTTCCTAACACTCTCCCGACTTGGAGAGTCAGTGCCTTTAACCTCCTGTTTGGCCCAGTTTGCAATTTCTGCGGAAGATGAACAGGAATAGGGAGAACCAATGAGAGACTAGCTGGAGGTGTCTGGACGGGCAAATTTAACTCTCATTTCCCACCAGGAAGAGGAATTAACCAAAGGCTCAGCGGGCCATGCCAGAACCAGATTAGGGCCTGAAGCAATCCTGCGGTGTTGCGGCCAGCTCACAAGAAAACGAGTTGAAGAAAGTAGCTCAGGGGCACTGTAATTCACAAACCTGCAGAGTTATAAATGACAGCTATCGTCCAAAAATATACTGAAGTAAGGCTGCCAAGAGGACTTGAAAGCGGGGCAGAATTGCAGGAAACCGATTTCAGGAGGTAGACTGGAATTGCATTTAAAGCATAGGAAAAGAGGCAGAACGTCGACAATGATGCACTTGGCCAAAAAGGGCGTATGCGTTTTTTCCTGAATATATTCAGGAAAAAACGCATACGCCCTTTTTGGCCAACCAAGCAAGCTTGCAAAGGAAATCTGCACTACAATGAAGTCTCACTTCCCCACGGTCAAAACGGCCATCTGAAAAAAGTGTAAAATCCAGAAAGGCAGGACAGGCCATGGAGAACTGGGAGACTTGTTATGCTGATGGGCGGGATGTAAATTGCCAACAGCCACTCGGGAGAAGTGTATGGTGTTTCCTGAAACATGTAAAAAACAAAGCAACAGAGCCTAGGGCACTTCCACTTATGGTCCTATAGCTTAGGGAAATTAAAATCAAAAAGACACAGCCACCCCAAAGTTTGGGATGGCTCTGTTTACAAGAACCTCCTTTACAGTAGAAGTTCAATACAGCAGAAAGCGAAAAATGGATAAAGAAGTTGTGGTACTTACGTACAATTCAATATCACTCAGCAATGAAATCTATGTCATCTGGCCCATAGCAGCATAATGAGTGGATTGAGGTATGATGATTCTAACTGAAATAAGTCACACAGAAAAAGAAACATCATAAGATATCACTAATACACGGAATGTAAACTTGGCTACAGAGGAACTGGATTACAAAACAGAACAGGGTCTCAAATTTAGAAAACCAACTTATGCTTGCTTAAGGGGAAAGGTGAGTTGGGGTGCTGCATAAAACCAGAGATTGAAATGAGCACAGATAAAGTTCCTTAAGCCAAATATGTAATAGACAAGAGCTACTCCTTGCTCAACGAAATGGACTCAACACCCCATATTAAACGCCTAAGAATGTACCTGACTTGTAAGTATCTTAAAACCTATGGATTGCTATGTCTCCGAAAGAGAATCAAGCGTGTGTACAGGGGCATAAACGCAGCAGTGATAGGATTGGAGAGGTTCGGTGAGCAAACGAAGACCATTTGAAGTCATATTGCATGGTACCCATTCCACGGGTCTCAACTCTCCAGGTTTAAGGGATTCTTCCTTCAGCTGAAACATGCATGTGAAACCCAGAGTATGATCAACCGTGTGATCGGGAGACGTGTTCAAATATGTCTCAGTTCTCCTCCCCTGGTACTCGGGTGCAACATTCCACACGCTTCAGTAACACACTCCCGATTTGGAGAGTCAGTGCCTTTAACCTCCTGTTTGGCCCAGTTTGCAATTTCCACGGAAGATGAACAGGAATAGGGAGAACCAATGAGAGACTAGCTGGAGGAGTCTGGACGGGCAAATTTAACTCTCATTTCCCACCAGGAAGAGGAATTAACCAAAGGCTCAGCGTGCTGTGCCGGAACCAGATTAGGGCCTGAAGCAATCCTGCGGTGTTGTGGCCAGCTCACAAGAAAGCGAGTTGAAGAAAGGAGCTCAGGGGCACTGTAATTCACAAACATTCAGAGTTATAAATGACAGCTATCGTCCAAAAGTATACTGAAGTAAGGCTGCCAAGAGGACTTGAATGCGGGCCAGAAATGCAGTAAACCGATTTCAGGAGGTAGACTGGAATTGCATTTAAAGCATAGGAAAAGAGGCAGAACGTCCACAATGATGCACTTGGCCAAAAATGGCGTATACGTTTTTTCCTGCATATATTCAGGAAAAAACGCATACGCCCTTTTTGGCCAACCAAGCAAGCTTGCAAAGGAAATCTGCACTACAATGAAGTCTCACTTCCCCCCAGTCAAAAGGGCCATGTGAAAAAAGTGTAAAATCCAGAAAGGCAGGACAGGCCATGGAGAACTGGGAGCCTTGTTATGCTGATGGGCGGGATGAAAATTGCCAACAGCCACTCAGGAGAAGTGTCCGGTGTTTCCTGAAACATCTAAAAAACAAAGCAACAGAGCCTAGGGCACTTCCACTTATAGTCCTATAGCTTAGGGAAATTAAAATCAAAAAGACACAGCCACCCCAAAGTTTGGGACCTCTCTGTTTACAAGAACCCCATTTACGGTAGAAGTTCAATATCGCAGAAAGTGAAAAATGGATAAAGAAGTTGTGGTAGTTACGTACAATGCAATATCACTCAGCAATGAAATCTATGTCATCAGGCCCGTAGCAGCATAGACTGGATTCAGGTATGATGATTCTCACTGAAATAAGTCACACAGAAAAAGAAACATCATAAGATATCACTAATACACGGAATGTAAACTTGGCTACACAGGAACTGGATTACAAATCAGAACAGGGTCTCAAATTTAGAAAACCAACTTATGCTTGCTTAAGGGGAAAGGTGAGTTGGGGTGCTACATAAAACCAGAGATTGAAATGAGCACAGATAAATTTCCTTAAGCCAAATATGGAATAGACAAGAGCTACTCCTTGCTCAATGAAATGGATTCAACACCCCATATTAAACGCCTAAGAATGTACCTGACTAGTAAGTATCTTAAAACCTATGGATTGCTATGTCTCCAAAAGAGAATGAAGCGTGTGTACAGGGGCATAAACGCAGCAGTGATAGGATTGGAGAAGTTCGGTGAGCAAATGAAGACCCTTTGAAGTCATATTGCATGGTACCCATTCCACGGGTCTCAACTCTCCAGCTTTAAGGGATTCTTCCTTCAGCTGAAACATGCATGTGTAACCCAGAGTATGATCAACCGTGTGATTGGGAGACGTGTTCAAATATGTCTCAGTTTTCGATCGCTGGTACTCAGGTTCAACATTCCAGACGCTTTACTAACACTCTCCCGACTTGGAGAGTCAGTGCCTTTAACCTCCTGCTTGGCCCAGTTTGCAATTTCTGCGGAAGATGAACAGGGATAGGGAGGACCAATGAGACACTAGCTGGAGGTGTCTGAACGGGCAAATTTAACTCTCATTTCCCACCAGGAAGAGCAATTAAGCAAAGGCTCAGCGTGCCGTGCCGGAACCAGATTAGGGCCTGAAGGAATCCTACGGTGTTGCGGGCAGCTCACAAGAAAGCGAGTTGAAGAAAGGAGCTCAGGGGCACTGTAATTCACAAACATGCAGAGTTATAAATGACAGCTATCGTCCAAAAATATACTGAAGTAAGGCTGCCACGAGGACTTCAATGTGGACAGAATTGCAGGAAACCGATTTCAAGGGGTAGACTGGAATTGCATTTAAAGCATAGGAAAAGAGGCAGAACGTCGACAATGATGCACTTGCCCAAAAAGGGCGTATGCGTTTTTTCCTGAATATATTCAGGAAAAAACGCATACGCCCTTTTTGGCCAACCAAGCAAGATTGCAAAGGAAATCTGCACTACAATGAAGTCTCACTTCCCCATGGTCAAAGGGGCTATCTGAAAAAAGTGTAAAATCCAGAAAGGCAGGACAGGCCATGGAGAACTGGGAGCCTTGTTATGCTGATGGGCGGGATGTAAATTGCCAACAGCCACTCAGGAGAAGTGTATGGTGTTTCCTGAAACATCTAAAAAACAAAGCAACAGAGCCTAGGGCACTTCCACTTATGGTCCTATAGCTTAGGGAAATTAAAATCAAAAGGACACAGCCACCCCAAAGTTTGGGACGGCTCTGTTTACAAGAATCTTGTTTACGGTATATGTTCAATATCGCAGAAAGTGAAAAATGGATAAAGAAGTTGTGGTACTCACGTACAATGCAATATCACTCAGCAATGAAATCTATGTCATCAGCCCCGTAGCAGCATAATGAGTGGATTCAGGTATGATGATTCTAACTGAAATAAGTCACACAGAAAATGAAACATCATAAGATATCACTAATACACGGAATGTAAACTTGGCTACACAGGAACTGGATTACAAAACAGAACAGGGTCTCAAATGTAGAAAACCAACTTATGCTTGCTTAAGGGGAAAGGTGAGTTGGGGTGCTGCATAAAACCAGAGATTGAAATGAGCACAGATAAGGTTCCTTAAGCCAAATATGTAATAGACAAGAGCTACTCCTTGCTCAACGAAATGGACTCAAAACCGCATATTAAACGCCTAATAATGTACCTGACAGTAAGTATCTTAAAACCTATGGATTGCTATGTCTCTGAAAGAGAATCAAGCGTGAGAACAGGGGCATAAACGCAGCAGTGATAGGATTGGAGAGGTTCGGTGAGCAAATGAAGACCCTTTGAAGTCATATTGCATGGTACCCATTCCACGGGTCTCAACTCTCCAGGTTTAAGGGATTCTTCCTTCAGCGAAAACATGCATTTGGAACCCAGACTATGATCAACCGTGTGATCGTGAGTCATGTTCAAATATGTCTCAGTTCTCGTCCCCTGGTACTCGGGTGCAACATTCTAGACACTTTACTAACACTCTCCTGACTTGGAGAGTCAGTGCCTTTAACCTCCTGTTTGGCCCAGTTTGAAATTTCTGCAAAAGATGAACAGGAATAGGGAGAACCAATGAGAGACAAGCTGGAGGTGTCTGGACGGGCAAATTTAACTCTCATTTCCCACCAGGATGAGGAATTAACCAAAGGCTCAGCGTGCCGTGCTGGAACCAGATTAGGGCCTGAAGCAATCCTGCGGTGTTGCGGACAGCTCACAAGAAAGCGAAGTGAAGAAAGGAGCTCAGGGGCACTGTAATTCACAAACCTGCAGAGTTATAAATGACAGCTATCCTCCAAAAATATAATGAAGTAAGGCTGCCAAGAGGACTAGAAAGCTGAGCAGAATGGCAGGAACCCGATTTCAGGAGGTAGACTGGAATTGCATTTAAAGCATAGGAAAAGAGGCAGAACGTCGACAATGATGCACTTGGCCAAAAAGAGCGTATGCATTTTTTCCTGAATATATTCAGGAAAAAACGCATACGCCCTTTTTGGCCAACCAAGCAAGCTTGCAAAGGAAATCTGCACTACAATGAAGTCTCACTTCCCCCCGGTCAAAAGGGCCATCTGAAAAAAGTGTAAAATCCAGAAAGGCAGGAGAGGCCATGGAGAACTGGGAGCCTTGTTATGCTGATGGGCGGGATGTAAATTGCCAACAGCCACTAGGGAGAAATGTATGGTGTTTCCTGAAACATCTAAAAAACAAAGCAACAGAGCCTAGGGCTCTTCCACTTATGGTCCTATAGCTTAGGGAAATTAAAATCAAAAAGACACAGCCACCCCAAAGTTTGGGACGGCTCTTTTTACAAGAACCTCCTTTACACTACAAGTTCAATACCGCAGAAAGCGAAAAATGGATAAAGAAGTTGTGGTACTTACGTACAATTAAATATCACTCAGCAATGAAATCTATGTCATCTGGCCCATAGCAGCATAATGAGTGGATTCAGGTATGATGATTCTAACTGAAATAAGTCACACAGAAAAAGAAACATCATAAGATATCACTAATACACGGAATGTAAACTTGGCTACAGAGGAACTGGATTACAAAACAGAACAGGGTCTCAAATTTAGAAAACCAACTTATGCTTGCTTAAGGGGAAAGGTGAGTTGGGGTGCTGCATAAAACCAGAGATTGAAATGAGCACAGATAAAGTTCCTTAAGCCAAATATGCAATAGACAAGAGCTACTCCTTGCTCAACGAAATGGACTCAACACCCCATATTAAACGCCTAAGAATGTACCTGACTAGTAAGTATCTTAAAACCTATGGATTGCTATGTCTCCGAAAGAGAATCAAGCGTGTGTACAGGGGCATAAACACAGCAGTGATAGGATTGGAGAGGTTCGGTGAGCAAACGAAGACCCTTTGAAGTCATATTGCATGGTACCCATTCCACGGGTCTCAACTCTCCAGGTTTAAGGGATTCTTCCTTCAGCTAAAACATGCATGTGAAACCAAGAGTATGATCAACCATGTGATCGGAAGACGTGTTCAAATATGTCTCAGTTCTCCTCCCCTGGTACTCGGGTGCAACATTCCACACGCTTTAGTAACACTCTCCCGACTTGGAGAGTCAGTGCCTTTAACCTCCTGTTTGGCCCAGTTTGCAATTTCTGCGGAAGATGAACAGGAATAGGGAGAACCAATGAGAGACTAGCTGGAGGTGTCTGGACGGGCAAATTTAACTCTCATTTCCCACCAAGAAGAGGAATTAAGCAAAGGCTCAGCGTGCCGTGCCGGAACCAGATTAGGGCCTGAAGCAATAGTGCGGTGTTGCGGCCTGCTCACAAGTAAGCGAGTTGAAGAAAGTAGCTCAGGGACACTGTAATTCACAATCCTGCAGAGTTATAAATGACAGCTATCGTCCAAAAATATACTGAAGTAAGCCTGCCAAGAGGACTTGAAAGTGGGGCAGAATTGCAGGAAACCGATTTCAGGAGGTAGACTGGAATTGCATTTCAAGCATAGGAAAAGAGGCAGAACGCCGACAATGATGCACTTGGCCAAAAAGGGCGTATGCGTTTTTTCCTGAATATATTCAGGACAAAACGCATACGCCCTTTTTGGCCAACCAAGCAAGCTTGCAAAGGAAATCTGCACTACAATGAAGTCTCACTTCCCTCCGGTCAAAAGGGCCATCTGAAAAAAGTGTAAAATCCAGAAAGGCAGGACAGGCCATGGAGAACTGGGAGCCTTGTTATGCTGTTGGGCGGGATGTAAATTGCCAACAGCCACTTGGGAGAAGTGTATGGTGTTTCCTGAAACATCTAAAAAACAAAGCAACAGAGCCTAGGGCACTTCCACTTATGGTCCTATAGCTTAGGGAAATTAAAATCAAACAGACACAGCCACCCCAAAGTTTGGGATGGGTCTGTTTACAAGAACCTCGTTTACGGTACAAGTTCAATATCACAGAAAGTATAAAATGGATAAAGCAGTTGTGGTACTTACGTACAATGCAATATCACTCAGCAATGAAATCTATGTCATCAGGCCCGTAGCAGCATAATGAGTGGATTCAGGTATGATGATTCTAACTGAAATAAGTCACACAGAAAAAGAAACATAAGATATCCCTTATACATGGATTGTAAACTTGGCTACACAGGAACTGGATTACAAAACAGAACAGGGTCTCAAATATAGAAAACCAACTTATGCTTGCTTAAGGGGAAAGGTGAGTTGTGATGCTGCATAAAACCAGAGATTGAAATGAGCACAGATAAAGTTCCTTAAGCCAAACATGTAATAGACAAGAGCTACTCCTTGCTCAACGAAATGGACTCAACACCCCATATTAAACGCCTAAGAATGTAGCTAACTAGTAAGTATCTTAAAACCTATGGATTGCTATGTCTCCAAAAGAGAATCGAGCATGTGTACAGGGGCATAAACGCAGCAGTGATAGGATTGGAGAGGTTCGGTGAGCAAATGAAGACCCTTTGAAGTCATATTGCATGGTACCCATTCCACGGGTCTCAACTCTCCAGGTTTAAGGGATTCTTCCTTCAGCTAAAGCATGCATGTGGAACCCAGAGTATGATCAACCATGTGATCGGGAGACGTGTTCCAATATTTCTCAGTTCTCGTCCCCTGGTACTCGGGTGCAACATTTCAGACGCTTTACTAACATTCTCCCGACTTGGAGAGACAGTGCCTTTAACCTCCTGTTTGGCCCAGTTTGCAATTTCTGCGGAAGATGAAAAGGAATAGGCAGAACCAATGAGAAACTAGCTGGAGGTGTCTGGACGGGGAAATTTAACTCTCATTTCCCACCAGGAAAAGGAATTAACCAAAGGCTCAGAGTGCCGTGCCGGAACCAGATTAGGGCCTGAAGCAATCCTGCAGTGTTGCGGCCAGCTCACAAGAAAGCGAGTTGAAGAAAGGAGCTCAGGGGCACTGTAATTCACAAACCTGCACAGTTATAAATGACAGCTATCGTCCAAAAATATACTGAAGTAAGGCTGCCAAGAGGACTTGAAAGCGGAGCAGAATTGCAGGAAACCGATTTCAGGAGGTAGACTGGAATTGCATTTAAATCATAGGAAAAGAGGCAGAACGTCGACAATGATGCACTTGGCCAAAAAGGGCTTATGTGTTTTTTCCTGAATATACTCAGGAAAAAACGGATACGCACTTTTTGGCCAACCAAGCAAGCTTGCAAAGGAAATCTGCACTACAATGAAGTCTCACTATCCCCCGGTCAAAAGGGCCATCTGAAAAAAGTGTAAAATCCAGAAAGGCAGGACAGGCCATGGAGAACTGGGAGCCTTGTTATGCTGATGGGCAGGATGTAAATTGCCAACAGCCACTCTGGAGAAGTGTATGGTGTTTCCTGAAACATCTAAAAAACAAAGCAGCAGAGCCTAGGGCACTTCCACTTATGGTCCTATAGCTTAGGGAAATTAAAATCAAATAGATACAGCCACCCCAAAGTTTGGGACGGCTCTGTTTACAAGAACCTCGTTTACGATACAAGTTCAATATCGCACACAGCGAAAAATGGACAAAGAAGTTGTGGTACTTACGTACAATGCAATATCACTCAGCAATGAAATCTATGTCATCAGGGCCGTAGCAGCATAATGAGTGGATTCAGGTATGATGATTCTAACTGAAATAAGTCACACAGAAAAAGAAACATCATAAGATATCACTAATACTCGGAATGTAAACTTGGCTACAGAGGAACTGAATTACAAAACAGAACAGGGTCTCAAATGCAGAAAACCAACTTATCCTTGCTTAAGGGGAAAGGTGAGTTGGGGTGCTGCATAAAACCAGAGATTGAAATGAGCACAGATAAAGTTCCTTAAGCCAAATATGTAATAGACAAGAGCTACTCCTTGCTCAACGAAATGGACTCAACACCTCATATTAAACGCCTAAGAATGTACCTGACTAGTAAGTATCTTAAAACCTATGGATCGCTATGTCTCCGAAAGAGAATCAAGCGTGAGTACAGGGGCATAAACGCAGCAGTGATAGGATTGGAGAGGTTCGGTGAGCAAATGAAGACCCTTTGAAGTCATATTGCATGGTACCCATTCCACGGGTCTCAACTCTCCAGGTTTAAGGGATTTTTCCTTCAGCTAAATCATGCATGTGGAACACAGAGTATGATCAACCGTGTGATCTGGAGACGTGTTCCAATATATCTCAGTTCTCGTCCCCTGGTACTTGGGTGCAATATTCCAGACGCTTTACTAACACTCTCCGGACTTGGAGAGTCAGTGCCTTTAACCTCCTGTTTGGCCCAGTTTGCAATTTCTGCGGAAGATGAACAGGAATAGGGAGAACCAATGAGAGACTAGCTGGAGGTGTCTGGACGGGCAAATTTAACTCTCATTTCCCACAAGGAAGAGGAATTAACCAAAGGCTCAGCGTGCCGTGCCGGAACCAGATTAGGGCCTGAAGCAATCATGCAGTGTTGCGGCCAGCTCACAAGAAAGCGAGTTGAAGAAAGGAGCTCAGGGGCACTGTAATTCACAAACCTGCAGAGTTATAAATGACAGCTATCGTCCAAAAATATACTGAAGTAAGGCTGCCAAGAGGACTTGAAAGCGGGGCAGAATTGCAGGAAACTGATTTCAGGAGGTAGACTGGAATTGCATTTAAAGCATAGGAAAAGAGGCAGAACGTCGACAATGATGCACTTGGCCAAAAAGGGCGTATGCGTTTTTTCCTGAATATATTCAGGAAAAAACGCATACGTACTCTTTGGCCAACCAATCATGCTTGCAAAGGAAATCTGCACTACAATGAAGTCTCACTTCCCCCCGGTCAAAAGGGCCATCTGAAAAAAGTGTAAAATCCAGAAAGGCAGGACAGGCCATGGAGAACTGAGAGCCTTGTTATGCTGATGGGCGGGATGTCAATTGCCAACAGCCACTCTGGAGAAGTGTATGGTGTTTCCTGAAACATCTAAAAAACAAAGCAACAGAGCCTAGGGCACTTCCACTTATGGTCCTATAGCTTAGGGAAATTAAAATCAAAAAGACACAGCCACCCCAAAATTTGGGACGGCTCTTTTACAGGAATCTCTTCTTCAGCACAAGTTAAATATGCCAGAGAGCAAATAATGGATAAAGAAGTTGCGGTACTTACGTACAACAGAATACCTCTCAGCAATGAAAACTATGTCACCAGGCCCGTACCAGCATAATGAGTGGATTGAGGCACAGTGATTCTAAGTGAAAAAATTCACACAGAAAAAGAAACATCATAAGGTATCACTAATACATGGAATGCGAACTTGGCTACACATGAACTGAATTACAAAACAGAACAGGGTCTCATGTTTAGAAAACCAACTTATGCTTGCTTAAGGGGGAAGGTGAGTTGTGGTGCTGCATAAAAGCAGAGTTTGAAATTAGCACAGATACCGTTCCATAACCTAAATATGTAATAGACAAGACATACCCCTTGCTCAAGGAAATGGACTCAACAATGAGGTATCACCTCACACCTGGTAGAATGGGCATCATCAGAAAATCTACAAACAATAAATGCTGGAAATGTGTGGAGAAAAGGAACCCTCTTCCACTATTGTTGGGAATATAAATTGATACAGTCACTATGGAGAACAATATGGAGTTTCTTAAGAAACTAACAGTAGAATTACTATATGATACAGCAATCCCAGTTCTGGACATATACCCAGACAAAACCATAAATCAAAAAGAGACATTCATCGCAATGTTCATTGCCTCACTCTTTACAATATCGAGGTAATGGAAGCAACCTAAATGCCCACAGACAGACGAATGCATAAAGCAGTGGTACATATATAAAATGGAATACTACTAAGCCATGAAAAGGAATGAAATTGGGTCATTTGTAGAGACGTCGATGGATCTAGAGAGTGTCATACAGAGTGAAGTAAGTCAGAAAGAGAAAAACAAATCTTGTATATTCATGCATATATGTGGAACCTAGAAAAACTGTACAGGTTAACCATTTTGCAAGGCATAAATAGAGCAACAGATGTAGACAACAAACGTATGGACAACAAGGGTGGAAAGCTGTTGGGGGGTTGGTGGTGGGCGGAGTTGAGAGACTGGGATTGGCATGTATACATTTATATGTATACAATAGATAACCAATAAGAACCTGCTGTATAAAAATATAAACTAAAATTCAAAATTAAAAAGAAATAAAACTTAAAAAAAAACAGAAAAAACAATTATTCCCTTCATATACATGTATTTATATGAATAAATTATTTCCATGCTTATATCTGTAAATACAAAAAAGAGGAATAAAATCTACCTTGAACCAAAAACGAAAAAGAGAAAAAAAACACAGAACCCACCAGTTCCACAGAGGAAAACCGTATCAGGGCACTTGCTCCAGTTGTAAACAATTCTGAAGTTGGTCAGTGGTGGGGAATCGTCTCCCATTCAGCCAGCAGCCCCCACGCAACAAGCGTCCTCATTGCAAAGCTGGGGCACCGTGCCGAGGCATCTGTGAGTAAACGTGAGCTGAGCCCCAGGCCAGTTGCTGCTGAACTATTCCCACCCGTCCCAGGTAAAACACCTGAATATATACAAGGATTTGAAAGCCTAGAGGAAGGGCCATAGAGCCACACGAGTGACAGCATGCCGGCCGACTTGTTGCCTGCAGGCCAGCCAGGATGGTCCTGGCCCTGGGTGCTCTTCTGGAAGATTTCCATTTCCCTGCCTGAGATACCCGTCCTGTCCCTGCCCCCACTGCTTTTTTCCTTCCTCACCTCTGCCCAGGGAGAAATTCCAGCAGCAGGTATAGGTGACACATCCTCTTCTTTAGCAGGTGGCAGCCTGGCAACTGCTGCAGAAAGTCCAGCAGAGCCCCACTCACACTGGGCCACCCACAAAGCCGTGGCCTCTCACTCCCTCTCACCAGCCCAGCCCCGAGACTGCTGACAGGGCAGAGAAAATGTCGTCAGGCACGGCTGCATGGCCTCTTGCTGCCTGGAGTGGTATTTATATTGATCTCAACCCAGGCACACCTGGGGAGGGCTGGCCGGCACGGTAAGGCTGCCCAGGTCAGCCAATCATCACCCTTCAGGGGCTCACAGTTGCAGAAAATGGAACTTGCTGAACCGGCCAGGTCCAAGGAACAGGTGTGGGCTCCTGAGAGTCAGGATAGACAAGGGGCTGCAGCTTTGGCTTGTTTTCTAATCATTTTATCTGGCCCATGAGTGGGAGACAACTTCAAGAAAACCCTCTCCTAATGAGAGGAACCCAGGAGTCAGGGAGAGGAGGGGTGGGTGGTGGTTGGAGACAGAGGCCTGGTGCCCCGGGTGCAGTGGAAGTCTCTGGAAGACCAGGTGGAGGGAGGCCGCACAGCGTGATGCCCAGGGTCACAGACCTGTCGCAGCTGCTCTTTGTTAGTTCCAGTCCTACTCTGAGGTGCTCTGTGTCAGCTCTGAGCGACAGGTGAGCTGGGGGTGCTCTGCAATGAGGGCTATGTGCACGGTTCCTGTGTGCCCAGCCCTGCCACGGTACCTGCAAGGGTAGCTCTGTATCCTGGGAGGGGCCTGACCACGAGAGCCCCGTGGGCTGGGGTGGGGGTGGGGTACCTGCCCAGGTGAGCTCCATATTCTGGGATTGGTCTGACCACGAGAGCCCCATGGGCTGCTGGGGACCTGGTAAAGGATGTCAGGACAGTCAGTGAAGCCACCGAGGATATACCTCCAGCTGCTCCTAATTCCTACACCCTGCTGGTCATTCTACCAACCACCAGGACATGGTATTCTGTATTAGTCTTCAATGATGCCTTCTTTTGTATTCCATTAGTCCCAGAGTCACAAGAAATTTTGGCTTGTGAGTGGCAGGACTCAACATACAACTAAAACAATACTTCCGGGCCGTCTTGCCCCAAGGGTGCAAAAATTCCCACACCATCTTTGGGGAAAGCTTAGCTAAAGACCTAAAAGTTCTACCTCTGGAAAAGGAAACCCTCCTTCAGTACGCAGACGACATTCTGATCGCCAGCCCTACTAAGGAGGCCTCTGAACTACCAAGCCAATAAAGGATAGAAGTTGTCCAAGAAAAAGCTCAAATATCACAGACTGCGGTGACCTGCCTGGGCTTCGTTCTCACAGAAGGTCGGAGAAGCCCATCCCAGGAAAGGGAAGAAACCATTTTCAGCCTTACCCCTTTCTAAAACTAGAAGACAGCTTAGGGGTTCCTGGGGAGGCCAGGGTTTGCTGCTTCTGGATCCCTAACTACAGTCTACTAGCTGGGCCTCTATATGAAACACTGAAAGGAAAAGATGATGATCCTTTTGAATAGAATCCAGAAGTGGCCTTTCAAGAATGGAAAGAGCAGTCAATTCAGACCCTTGCCCTGGAACTCCCTAATTTAGCTAAACCCTTTGACCTTTACATTCCCAGTGAAAGGTGAATCGCCATTGGAGAATTAGTGCAAAAACTGGGACCACTTGAAATGGAACAATGCAAGAATGCCATCCAGGTAGGATAAACTACGGGCACCAAGGGGCTTGGCCCACTGCCACATCTGGCCAAGATACTGGCGGTATCTAAAAACCTGGAAATCAGCAGCCCAAAAGGCCACCTCCCTCCTAAGGGAAAAGGACCCCACGTGGTGATCCTAACCACCAACCATGCCCTGAAGTTGCAGGGTTCGCTCTCTGGGCACACCAACCTCGAGTGAGGAGGCCCTCCAACTCCAACATCCAGAGAGATAACCGGGGGCAACAGGGCACCATGACGACTCGTGTGAACATCACTTGACCTGGAGTTTCTCTCATAAAACAACAAGAGTGTGTCCCAAAAGAGTAGACTACTGCTTGCAGGACTTACTGCACCCAGAGGGGAGCTAATAATCTTGGCGGGGGAACCGTATATCACACTGTCACCATAGAAAAGCCTACAGACACCGTGATGATGGTGGCCAATAAGACCGGCTGGACTCCTGTTTACTTCAAAAGGCTGTTGACTCAGTGGCCATCATGGTCCTTGATCACCACTGACCCTGGACTGTCTGGGAGTTGAGCAGGCAGGGCTCTGACACCTGGTGCTCTTTGTACGTTAATTCAGGGGCCTAATTGAAGAAAGCGCAGACTACTGGTCAGAGCATCTAGGCTGGCAGAAACGGTCAGCCTAAGGTGGCCGAACAAATGTGGGGCGGGGTGAAACCGGCCCCCACAGCGTCTCTGCACATCTCTTTCCTGGACCCTTAAAGGTCATTAGAATCTATAACACTTCCAATGCTGGTGCTCAGGTGGACGAGCAGGGAGGCAGGGGGCCTGGGGACAATCAACGTCACCTGGAGGCTGCTGGGGAGAAGCTCTGACCCTCGCCCCCGGGTATGAGGGCTCCCAACTCAGCACTCAGCAGTTACAGAAGAAGGGTCTGCGCCCTCAGCACTCCAAGAATGAGGAACGGGACAAAAGGCAGAGGAGGGGTTTGTCCCCAGCAAAGCCCATTAAAAATCCCTGGGAGATAAAAATAGAATCTGGGCAATAAAGTCAAGTCTAACCGTTTTTATCCTTTGTGCTTTGTCTAATTTCATGTGCTCCTAGGGTCCCGCATGCAGAGGTTCCACACCCGGCACTTCAGACCAGATTTCCTAGTGCAGAATGGCTGGGACGACACCTCAGCTCCTGGGGCCCAGTGCAGACTCCGCGATATAGAGCCTGAGCTGCAGCCAACCGGGCCCTCGAGAGCTCCGCCCCCTCCCTCCCACTGACTCTGACAGGATCTCTACACAACAGCCCAGCCCACAGCCCACGGGGTAGTGCATGCTCTCACCTCTCCATTCTCTGATCAAAATATAAAGTTTCCTTTGCTTGTGAACCAAACTCAGTCTCGATCTGTTGGCCCCAATGACACTGGGCAGGGGGACACTTGTTGGGGTCCACTCTGGAGGATCAGTAACAGAAATTGAGACTATTGTAACCTCAATGAACAGATGTGTGAGCCAAACTGTAGTTAACATAGAACAGTGTATAAGGCTCGGGTAAAATAAGATGTTTCTAACACTTCCATTTGATATTTCCATCACTTTATTATAAGCAAGTTCAGTGAAAAGGTTTGTCTTATTTGTCAGGTCAATATTAGAGAAATGAAGTGATTTCTTTCCAAGGATGTACATCTAATAATCTTGGTTAAAGCTTCAATCTTGTTTTAAATGCTTTTCCATTGAAAATGATACCTCTCTTTCAGCTCCCCCATTTCTGAGAAGTATAAAATCTTATAATTTATTATTACCAAAGGGGAAAGGTGGGAGGAGGGATAAATTAACAGTTTGGGATTAACACATACACACTGCTATGTATAAAATAGATCATCAACAAGGAACTACTGTATAGCACAGGGAACTACACTCAACATTTTGCAATAACCTATAAGGGGAAATAATCTGGAAAAGAATAGATATTTTTACTGACATCATCTATCAATGACAGTTAAAGTGTAACCTAAGGGAAGCTGGTGGTGAGTGCTTCTGACCCTGAAGACTTCAATCATCTAAAGTTTGGACTCTGCCTACTTCCCAAGGCCCTTAATGAACATATGTGTAGCCGTAGCTTAAAAAATTCACCAGTTTGGGTTTCGGGGAGACACTGATTTTGAAAAAGCCCTGGTGTTCTCCTTACATGAATGGGACTCTTCCTACTGCTAAAACATGTCTGTCACACCCAGAGGATGGTATACCGTCTGATCGGGAAGAGTTTGGAAAAGGCATCTCATCTCCTCATCTCCTGGTGCTCGGGTTCACCCCTCCAGCGTCTTTACTAACAGTCTCCCCACTTGGAGATGTCAGCACTGTCAACATCCTGTTGCGTACAGTTTGGAATTTGTCCAGAGGATGAAGCGGAAGGATGAGGAACAATGAGAGACAAGTCCTAGGTGTTCACACAGGCACATGTCACTCTAATTTCCAATCAGGAAGACGAATTGACCAAAGGCTAGGGTTGCCCATAGAAACAGTATAGGGCTTGAGGAAATCCCGCTGCTTTGTGGCCAGTTCCCATAAACGCAAGTTGAACAATGGAACTCAGGGGCAGTAAAATTCACGAAACTGCAGAGTTGAAAATATCCATCACTGAAAAATGTCTTGAGGAAAGTCAGAGAAAAGGACTTGTAAGCAAGGGAGAATGGCAGGAAAGGGATCTGAGGAGGTAGAAAGGACTCGCCATTAAGCACGAGAAAAGGAGCTGAACATTGCCAACTTTGCAGTTGGCCAAAAAGGGTGTATGCGTTTTTTTCTGTATATATTCAAGAAAAGGGCATACACTTTTTTAGCCAACCAAACAGGTGGGCACTGGAAGTCAATACTACAAAAGATATCATTTCGCATCAGTCAGAAGAGCCATCCTCATAAAGCGTAAACAACAGAAATGCAGGACAGGGCAAGGAGAAGAGGGAGCCCTGTGAGACTTATAGTGGAAATGTATATTGCCAACGGCCATTCTGGAGAAGTGTATTGTGTTTACTAAAGCATCTAAAAAATGAGCTACAGAGCATAGGGCACTTGCACTCATGGGCGTATATCTTGGGAAAAACAAAAATCGAGAGGACACAGGCACCCCAATGTTTACCCCCTCTCTGTTTAAAAGATCCTCGACTAGGATATAACTTAAATGTCTCTGGAGAGAAAAAATGGATAGAGATGTGGTACTTAGGTAGAGTGGAATATTATTCAGCCTGGAAATCAATGAAATATGGCCAGTTGTAACAACTCCGGAGGAGTTACGTATGATCATTCTAAGTGACATAATTCAAAAAGAAAAAGACACATATCATAAGATATCACTTAAAGGTGGAATCCAAAATGGCTACACATGAAATAAATTACAAAACAAAAACATAGTCAAATATGTAGGAAAAACGCATAAGGCTGCTAAACGGGAAAGGTGGGGAAGGGTGAGGCATCATACAGGAGGTTGAAATTAGCAAAGATACCATTCCAAATACCAAACTGATAATCAACAAGGCCTACACGGTAGCTAAAAGAACTGCACTCAGCACACTCAAGTCACCGGAAAAGAATATATACGACTGGTAAGAATCTGAAAAAGAATTTACTGATGTCTCTCTGTACGTGAATCAAGTGGATGTACAGCAGCAAGAAACAGAGCTTTGAAAATCAGCTGTAACCAATATAGTAATAAATTGAAAAAAATAAATGACAGAGAGACAGAGAAAACCTCTTACAACTTTTCCTCAGGAACGGTGATGCAACATGGATTGAACACATCTAGACCCACAGCAGGATGAGACATAAGGCTGGAAACTGTTTGCACTAAGAGAAATGTGAGGTTGGGTGAGGAAATGCACACCCTTTAAAGTAATACTACCTGGTACCCATTCAATGGGTCCCAAATCTGCAGGTTCAAGGGATCTTCCTACAGCTAAAACATGCATGGAAAACCCAGAGGACTGTACACCATGTGATCGGGAGATGTGTCTAAAATGCAGCTCATTTATCCTCTCCTGGTGCTCCTGTTCACCATTCCAGCCACGTTACTTAGAATCTGCCCACTTGGAGAATCAGCACATTTCAACTTCTGTTTCACACATTTTGCAAATTGTGAGGAGGATGAACGGGAAGAGGGGGAACCAATGAGAGAATAGTTGTAGGGGTTTGGACGGGCACATATCACTCTAATTTCCCATTAAGAATAAGAATTGAAAAAAGGCTCAGACCACCTCGCCGGAGCCAAAATAGGGCCTGAAGCAATCCTGCGGGTTTGAGGCCAGCTCACAAAAGAGCAACTTAAAAAATGGAGCTCAGGGTCACTGCAATTCACAAACCTGCAGAGTTAGAAATGAAAACTAACGTCCAAAAATATGTTGAGGTAAGGCAAAGAAGAGGATCTGAATGCAAGACAGAATTGCAAGAAACAGATTTCAAGAGATAGATTGGACTCGTCTTTAAAGCACATGAAAAGCGGCAGAATTTCGACAATGATGCAGTTGGCCCGAAAGGGCGTATGCGTTTTTTCCTGATTATATCCAGGAAAAAACGCATATGCACTTTATGGGCAACGAAGCAAGCAAGCAATGCAAATGTGCACAACAAAGAAGTCTCATTTCCCACCGGTCAAAAGGGCCATCCTAAAAAATTGTAAAAACCAGAAATGCAGGACAGGCCATGGAGAACAGGGAGCCTTTATACGCTGATGGGCAGTGTGTGAACTGCCGAGAGCCACTCTGGAGAAGTGTATGGTGGTTCCTAAATCATCTAAAAAACAGAGCTACAGAGCATAGGACACTTCCAATCATGGGAGTATATCTAGGGAAGTCTAAAAATCAACAAGACACAAGCACACCACAGTTTAGGGCTACTCTGTTTACAAGAACCTCAACTTCAGTTCACCTTAAATATCCCAGGAAAGAGAACAATGGATAAAGAAGATGTGGTACTTATGTACAATGGAATATCTCTTCACCATGAAATCAATGTAATAAGGCTAGTAGAAGGATAAAGAGTGGATTTAGGTCCGATAATACTACTTGAAATAAGTCAAACAGAAAAAGAAACATATCATAAGATATCACTTATAGAGGGAGGGTAAATATGGCTGCACAAGAAATGAATTACAGAACAGAACAGTGTCTCACATGTAGAAAACACACTTATGTCAGCTTAAGGGGAAAGGAGAGGTGGGGTGATGCATAAAACCAGAGTTTGAAATTAGCACAGATACCGTTCAATAAACCAAATAGATATTAGACAAGATCTACACCTTGCTCAATGAACTGGCCTCAACACACCTTATACACCGCAGAGAAATATATCTGAGTAATAAGAATCTTAAAATCCATGTATTGATATATCTCCATAAGGGAATCAAGTGTGTGCAGAGCGGCACAAACACAGCAGTGAAAATGAGCTAAACCCCATTATAGAAATAAATTTTAAAAACAAAACGCAGAAACAATGAAAGAGAGAAAAATTCTTACAAAATTTGCTCAGGGGCTGTGATGCAACCTGGATTGACCACATATAAACCCACAGCTGGATAAGACATACGGCTGGACACTTGGGGCTGAGAGGATTGGTGAGTTTTGGTGAGCAACTGCCAAAAGTTTAATGCAATACTTCATGCTACTCATTCCAAGAGTCCCAACAATTCAGGTTGAAGGTAATCTTCCTACAGCTAAACCATGCTTGGGAAACCCATTGACTGGTATACCATATGATCAGGAAAGGTTTCTAAAACGCACCTCATTTTTCCTCTCCTGGGGCTCCGGATCGACATTCCAGCCGCTTTACTAACAACATCCCCACATGGAGAGTCAATGCCTTTAAGTTCTGGTATCGCACAGTCTGCAGTTAGTGTGGAGGATGAATGGGAATAGGGGGAACCAGTGAGAAACTAGCTGTAGCGGTTTCAATGGGCACATGTCACTCTAATTTCACATCAGTAAGAAGAATAAACAAAAGGCACAGCAAGGTGCCCCAGAAGAAGAATAGGGCCTGAAGGAATCCTGTGGTTATGAGGCAAGATCACAAAAATATGAGCTGAAAAATGGAGCTAAGGGCCACTGCAATTCAAAAACGTGCAGAGTTATAAAGGCCAACTATTTTCAAAAAATATATTGAGGTAAGGCTATGAAGAGGCATCGAAAACAACGCAGAATTGTAGGAAACCGATTTCAGGAGGTAGACAGGAATTGTATTTAAAGCATAGGAAAAGAGGCAGAACGTCGACAATGATGCACTTGGCCAAAAAAGGCGTATGCGATTTTTCCTGAATATATTCAGGAAACAACGCATACGCCCTTTTTGGCCAACCAAGCAAGCTTGCAAAGGAAATCTGCACTACAATGAAGTCTCACTTCCCCCCGGTCAAAAGGGCCATCTGAAAAAAGTGTAAAATCCAGAAAGGCAGGACAGGCCATGGAGAACTGGGAGCCTTGTTATGCTGATGGGTGGGATGTAAATTGCCAACAGCCACTCGGGAGAAGTGTATGGTGTTTCCTGAAACATCTAAAAAACAAAGCAACAGAGCCTAGGGCACTTCCACATATGGTCCTATAGCTTAGGGAAATTAAAATCAAAAAGACACAGCCACCACAAAGTTTGGGATGGCTCTGTTTACAGGAACCTCGTTTATGGTACAAGTTCAATATCACAGAAAGTGAAAAATGGATAAAGAAGTTGTGGTACTTACGTACAATGCAATATCACTCAGCAATGAAATCTATGTCATCAGGCCCGTAGCAGCATAATGAGTGGATTCAGGTATGATGATTCTAACTGAAATAAGTCACACAGAAAAAGAAACATCATAAGATATCACTAATACATGGAATGTAAACTTGGCTACACAGGAACTGAATTACAAAACAGAACAGGGTCTCAAATATAGAAAACCAACTTATGCTTGCTTAAGAGGAATGGTGAGTTGGGGTGCTGCATAAAACCAGAGATTGAAATGAGCACAGATAAAGTTCCTTAAGCCAAATATGTAATAGACAAGAGCTACTCCTTGCTCAACGAAATGGACTCAACACCCCATATTAAACGCCTAAGAATGTACCTGACTAGTAAGTATCTTAAAACCTATGGATTGCTATGTTCCCGAAAGAGAATCAAGCATGTGTACAGGGGCATAAACGCAGCACTGATAGGATCGGAGAGGTTCAGTGAGCAAATGAAGACCCTTTGAAGTCATATTGCATGGTACCCATTCCACGGGTCTCAACTCTCCAGGTTTAAGGGATTCTTCCTTCAGCTAAAACACGCATGTGGAACCGAGAGTATAATCAACCGTGTGATCGGGAGATGTGTTCAAATATGTCTCACTGTTCGTCCCCTGGTACTTGGGTGCAACATTCCAGATGCTTTACTAACACTCTCCCGACTTGGAAAGTCAGTGCCTTTAACCACCTGTTTGACCCAGTTTGCAAATTCTGCGGAAGATGAACAGGAATAGGGAGAACCAATGAGAGACAAGCTGGAGGTGTCTGGACGGGCAAATTTAACTCTCATTTCCCACCAGGAAGAGGAATTAACCAAAGGCTCAGCATGCCATGCCGGAACCAGATTAGGGCCTGAAGCAATCCTGCGGTGTTGCGGCCAGCTGACAAGAAAGCGAGTTGAAGAAAGGAGCTCAGGGGCACTGTAATTCACAAACCTGCAGAGTTACAATGACAGCTATCGTCCAAAAATATACTGAAGTAATGCTGCCAAGAGGACTTGAAAGCGGGGCAGAATTGCAGGACACCGATTTCAGGAGGTAGACTGGAATTGCATTTAAAGCATAGGAAAAGAGGCAGAACGTCGACAATGATGCACTTGGGCAAAAAGGGCCTATGCGGTTTTTCCTGAATATATTCAGGAAAAAACCCATACGCCCTTTTTGGCCAACCAAGCAAGCTTGCAAAGGAAATCTGCACTACAATGAAGTCTCACATCTTCCCGGTCAAAAGGGCCATCTGAAAATAGTGTAAAATCCAGAAAGGCAGGACAGACCATGGAGAACTGGGAGCCTTGTTATGCTGATGGGCTGGATGTAATTTGCCAACAGCCACTAGGGAGAAGTGTATGGTGTTTCCTGAAACATCTAAAAAACAAAGCAACAGAGCATAGGGCAATTCCACTTATGGTCGTATAGCTTAGGGAAATTAAAATCAAAAAGACACAGCCACCCCAAAATTTGGGACGGCTCTGTTTACAAGAACCTCGTTTATGGTACAAGTTCAATATCGCAGAAAGTGAAAAATGGATAAAGAAGTTGTGCTACTTATGTACAATGCAATATCACTCAGCAATGAAATCTCTGTCAACAGGCCTGTAGCAGAAAATGAGTGGGTTCAGGTATGATGATTCTAACTGAAATAAGTCACACAGAAAAAGAAACATCATAAGATATCACTAATACACAGAATGTAAACTTGGCTACACAGGAACTGAATTACAAAACAGAACAGGGTCTAAAATTTAGAAAACCAACTTATGCTTGCTTAAGGGGAAAGGTGAGTTGGGGTGCTGCATAAAACCAGAGATTGAAGTGAGCAGAGATAAAGTTCCTTAAGCCAAATATGTAATAGACAAGAGCTACACCTTGCTCAATGAAATGGACTCAAAACCCCATGTTAAACGCCTTATAATGTACCTGACTAGTAAGTATCTTAAAACCAATGGATTGCTATGTCTCTGAAAGAGAATCAAGCATGAGTACAGGGGCATTAGCGCAGCAGTGATAGGATTGGAGAGGTTCGCTGAGCAAATGAAGACCCTTTGAAGTCATATTGCATGGTACCCATTCCACGGGTCTCAACTCTCCAGGTTTAAGGGATTCTTCATTCAGCTGAAACATGCATGTGGAACCCAGAGTATGATCAACCGTCTGATCGGGAGACGTGTTCCAATATGTCTCAGTTCTCGTCCCCTGGTACTCGGGTGCAACATTCCAGACGCTTTACTAACACTCTCCCGACTTGGAGAGTCAGTGCCTTTAACCTCCTGTTTGGCCCAGTTTGCAATTTATGTGGAAGATGAACAGGAATAGGGAGGACCAATGTGAGTCTAGGTGTCTGGACGGGCAAATTTAACTCTCATTTCCCACCAGGAAGAGGAATTAACCGAAAGCTCAGCGTGCCGTGCCGGAACCAGATTAGGGCCTGAAGCAATCCTGCGGTGTTGCGGCCATTTCACAAGAAAGCGAGTTGAAGAAAGGAGCTCAGGGGCACTGTAATTCACAAACCTGCAGAGTTATAAATGACAGCTATCGTCCAAAAATATACTGAAGTAAGGATGCCAAGAGGACTTGAAAGCAGGGCAGAATTGCAGGAAACCGATTTCAGGAGGTAGACTGGAATGGCATTTAAAGCATAGGAAAAGAGGCAGAACGTCGACAATGATGCACTTGGCCAAAAAGGGCGTATGCGTTTTTTCCTGAATATATTCAGGAAAAAACCCATACGCCCTTTTTGGCCAACCAAGCAAGCTTGCAAAGGAAATCTGCACTACAATGAAGTCTCACTTCCTCCCGGTCAAAAGGGCCATCTGAAAAAAGTGTAAAATCCAGAAAGGCAGGACAGGCCATGGAGAACTGGGAGCCTTGTTATGCTGATGGGCGGGATGTAAATTCCCAATAGCCACTTGGGAGAAGTGTATGGTGTTTCCTGAAACATCTAAAAAACAAAGCAACAGAGCCTAGGGCACTTCCACTTATGGTCCTATAGCTTAGGGAAATTAAAATCAAAAAGACACAGCCACCCCAAAGTTTGGGACGGCTCTGTTTACAAGAACCTCGTTTACTGTACAAGTTCAATATCGCAGAAAGCAAAAAATGGATAAAGAAATTGTGGTACTTACGTACAATGCAATATCACTCAGCAATGAAATCTATGTCATCAGGCCCGTAGCAGCATAATGAGTAGATTCAGGTATGATGATTCTAACTGAAATAAGTC
Organism: Orcinus orca; assembly: GCF_937001465.1. Classification (NCBI taxonomy): domain Eukaryota; kingdom Metazoa; phylum Chordata; class Mammalia; order Artiodactyla; family Delphinidae; genus Orcinus; species Orcinus orca. The sequence continues at coordinate 99,301 of NW_026043820.1, read as the reverse complement.
ACACAGAAAAAGAAACATCATAAGATATCACTAATACATGGAATGTAAACTTGGCTACACAGGAACTGAATTACAAAACAGAACAGGGTCTCAAATTTAGAAAACCAACTTATACTTGCTTAAGGGGAAAGGTGAGATGGGGTGCTGCATAAAGCCAGACATTGAAATGAGCACAGATTAAGTTCCTTAAGCCAAATATGTAATAGACAAGAGCTACTCCTTGTTCAGCGAAATGGACTCAACACCCCATATTAAACGCCTAAGCATGTACCTGACTAGTAAGTATCTTAAAACCTATGGATTGCTATGCTCCGAAAGAGGATCAAGCTTGTGTACAGGGGCATAAACGCAGCACTGATAGGATTGGAGAGGTTTGGTGAGCAAATGAAGACCCTTTGAAGTCACATTGCATGGTACCCATTCCATGGGTCTCAACTCTCCAGGTTTAAGGGATTCTTCCTTGAGCTAAAACATGCATGTGGAACCCAGAGTATGATCAACCGTGTGATCGGGAGATGTGTTCCAATATGTCTCAGTTCTCATCCCCTGGTACTCGGGTGCAACATTCCAGATGCTTTACTAACACACTCCCGACTTGGAGAGTCAGTGCTTTTAACCTCCTGTTTGGCCCAGTTTGCAAATTCCGCGGAAGATGAACAGGAATAGGGAGAACCAATGAGAGACTAGCTGGAGTTGTCTAGATGGGCAAATTTATCTCTCATTTCCCACCAGGAATAGGAATTAACCAAAGGCTCAGCATGCCGTGCCGGAACCAGATTAGGGCCTGAAGCAATCCTGCGGTGTTGCGGCCAGCTCACAAGAAAGCGAGTTGAAGAAAGGAGCTCAGGGGCACTGTAATTCACAAACCTGCAGAGTTATAAATGACAGCTATCGTCCAAAAATACACTGAAGTAAGGCTGCCAAGAGGACTTCAAAGCACGGCAGAATTGCAGGAAACCGATTTCAGGAGGTAGACTGGATTTGCCTTTAAAGCATAGGAAAAGAGGCAGAACGTCGAAAATGATGCACTTGGCCAAAAAGGGCTTATGTGTTTTTTCCTGAATATATTCAGGAAAAAAAGCATACGCCCTTTTTGGCCAACCAAGCAAGCTTGCAAAGGAAATCTGCACTACAATGAAGTCTCACTTCCCCCCAGTCAAAAGGGCCATCTGAAAAAAGTGTAAAATCCAGCAAGGCAGGACAGGTCATGGAGAACTGGGAGCCTTGTTATGCTGATGGGCGGGATGTAAATTGCCAACAGCCACTCGGGAGAAGTGTATGGTGTTTCCTGAAACATCTAAAAAACTGAGCAACAGAGCCTAGGTCACTTCCACTTATGGTCCTATAGCTTAGGGAAATTAAAATAAAAAGACACAGCCACCCCAAAGTTTGGGACAGCTCTGTTTACAAGAACCTCGTTTATGGTACAAGTTCAATATCGCAGAAAGCGAAAAATGGATAAAAAAGTTGTGGTACTTACTTACAATGCAATATCACTCAGCAATGAAATCTATGTCATCATGCCCGTAGCAGCATAATGAGTGGATTCAGGTATGATGATTCTAACTGAAATAAGTCACACAGAAAAAGAAACGTCATAAGATATCACTAATACACGGAATGTAAACTTGGCTACACAGGCACTGAATTACAAAACAGAACAGGGTCTCAAATTTAGAAAACCAACTTATGCTTCCTTAAGGGGAAAGGTGAGTTGGGGTGCTGCATAAAACCAGAGATTGAAATGAGCACAGATAAAGTTCCTTAAGCCAATTATGTAATAGACAAGAGCTATTCCTTGCTCAACGAAATGGACTCAACACCCCATATTAAACGCCTAAGAATGTACCTGACTAGTAAGTATCTTAAAACATATGGATTGCTATGTCTCCGAAAGAGAATCAAGCGTGTGTACAGGGGCATAAACGCAGCAGTGATAGGATTGGAGAGGTTTGGTGAGCAAATGAAGACCCTTTGAAGTCACATTGCATGGTACCCATTCCACAGGTCTCAACTCTCCAGGTTTAAGGGATTCTTCCTTCAGCTAAAACATGCATGTGGATCCCAGAGTATGATCAACCGTGTGAGTGGGAGACGTTTTCAAATATGTCTCAGTTCTCGTACCCTGGTACTCGGGTGCAACATTCCAGACGCTTTATTAACACTCTCCCGACTTGGAGAGTCAGTGCCTTTAACCTCCTGTATGGCCCAGTTTGCAATTTCAGCGCAAGATGAACAGGAATAGGGAGAACCAATGAGAGACTAGCTGGAGGTGTCTGGACGGGCGAAATTAACTCTCATTTCCCACCAGGAAGAGGAATTAACCAAAGGCTCAGCATACCGTGCCGGAACCAGATTAGGGCCTGAAGCAATCCTACGGTGTTGCGGCCATCTCACAAGAAAGCGAGTTGAAGAAAGGAGCTCAGGGGCACTGTAATTCACAAACCTGCAGAGTTATAAATGACAGCTATTGTCCAAAAATATACTGAAGTAAGGCTGCCAAGAGGACTTGAAAGTGGGGCAGAATTGCAGGAAACCGATTTCAGGAGGTAGACTGGAATTGCATTTAAAGCATAGGAAAAGAGGCAGAACGTCCACAATGATGCACTTGGCCAAAAAGGGCGTATGCGTTTTTTCCTGAATATATTCAGGACAAAACACATACGCCCTTTTTGGCCAACCAAGCAAGCTTGCAAAGGAAATCTGCACTACAATGAAGTCTCACTTCCCCACGGTCAAAAGGGCCATCTGAAAAAAGTGTAAAATCCAGAAAGGCAGGACAGGCGTTGGAGAACTGGGAGCCTTGTTATGCTGATGGGTGAGATGTAAATTGCCAGCAGCCACAGGGGAGAAGTGTATGGTGTTTCTTGAAACATATAAAAAACAAAGCAACAGAGCCTAGGGCACTTCCACTTATGGTCCTATAGCTTAGGGAAATTAAAATCAAAAAGACACAGCCACCCCAAAATTTGGTACGGCTCTTATTACAAGAACCTCGTTTACGGTACAAGTTCAATATCACAGAAAGTGAAAAATGGATAAAGAAGTTGTGGTACTTACGTACAATGCAATATCACTCAGCAATGACATCTATGTCATTAGGCCCCTAGCAGCATAATGAGTGGATTCAGGTATGATGATTCTAACTGAAATAAGTTACACAGAAAAAGAAACATCATAAGATATCACTAATACACGGAATGTAAACTTGGCTACACAGGAACTCGATTACAAAACAGAACAGGGTCTCAAATGTAGAAAACCAACTTATGCTTGCTTAAGGGCAAAGGTGAGTTGGGGTGCTGCATAAAACCAGAGATTGAAATGAGCACAGATAAAGTTCCTTAAGCCAAATATGTAATAGACAAGAGCTACTCCTTGCTCAACGTAATGGACTCAAAACCCCATGTTTAACGCCTTATAATGTACCTGACTAGTAAGTATCTTAAAACCTATGGATTGCTATGTCTCTGAAAGAGAATCAAGCATGAGTACAGGAGCATAAACGCCGCAGTGATAGGATTGGAGAGGTTCGGTGAGCAAATGAAGACCCTTTTAAGACATATTGCATGGTACCCATTCCACGGGTCTCAACTCTCCAGGTTTAAGGGATTCTTCCTTCAGCTAAAACATGCATGTGGAACCCAGAGTATGATCAACCGTGTGATCGGGATACCTGTTAAAATTTATCTCAGTTCTCGTCCCATCGTACTCAGGTGCAACATTCCAGATGCTTTACTAACACTCTCCCGACTTGGAGAGTCAGTGCCTTTAACCTCCTGTTTGGCCCAGTTTTCAAATTCCGTGGAAGATGAACAAGAATAGGGAGAACCAATGAGAGACAAGCTGGAGGTGTCTGGACGGGCAAATTTAACTCCCATTTCCCACCAGGAAGAGGAATTAACGAAAGGCTCAGCGTGACGTGCCGGAACCAGATTAGGGCCTGAAGCAAATCTGCGGTGTTGCGGCCAGCTCACAAGAAAGCAAGTTGAAGAAAGGAGCTCACGGGCACCGTAATTCACAAACCTGCAGAGTTATAAATGACAGCTATCGTCCAAAAATATACTGAAGTAAGGCTGCCAAGAGGACTTGAAAGCGCGGCAGAATTGCAGGAAACTGATTTCAGGAGGTAGACTGGAATTGCATTTAAAGCATAGGAAAAGAGTCAGAACGTCAACAATGATGCACTTGGCCAAAAAGGGCGTATATGTTTTTTCCTGAATATATTCAGGAAAAAACACATACGCCATTTTTGGCCAACCAAGCAAGCTTGCAAAGGAAATCTGCACTACAATGAAGTCTCACTTCCCCCCGGTCAAAAGGGCCATCTGAAAAAAGTGTAAAATCCAGAAAGGCAGGACAGGCCATGGAGAACTGGGAGCCTTGTTATGGTGATGGGTGGGATGTAAATTGCCAACAGCCCCTCAGGAGAAGTGTATGGTGTTTCCTGAAACATCTAAGAAACAAATCAACAGAGCCTAGGGCACTTCCACTTATGGTCCTATAGCTTAGGGAAATTAAAATCAAAAAGATACAGCCACCCCAATGTTTGGGATGGCTCTGTTTACAAGAACCTCGTTTATGGTACAAGTTCAATATCGCAGAAAGTGAAAAATGGATAAAGAAGTTGTGGTACTTACGTACAATGCAATATCACTCAGCAATGAAATCTATGTCATCAGGCCCGTAGCAGCATAATGAGTGGATTCAGGTATGATGATTCTAACTGAAATAAGTCACACAGAAAAAGAAACATCATAAGATATCACTAATACACGGAATGTAAACTTGGCTACACAGGAACAGGATTACAAAACAGAACAGGGTCTCAAATTTATAAAACCAACTTATGCTTGCTTAAGGGCAAAGGTGACTTGGGGTGCTGCATAAAACCAAAGATTGAAATGAGCACAGATAAAGTTCCTTAAGCCAAATATTTAATAGACAAGAGCTACTCCTTGCTAAACGAAATGGACTCAACACCACATATTAAACGCCTAATAATGTACCTGACTAGTAAGTATCTTAAAACCTATGGATTGCTATGTCTCTGAAAGAGAATCAAGCGTGAGTACAGGGGCATAAACGCAGCAGTGATAGGATTGGAGAGGTTCGGTGAGCAAATGAAGACCCTTTGAAGTCATATTGCATGGTACCCATTCCACGGGTCTCAACTCTCCAGGTTTAAGGGATTCTTCCTTCAGCTAAAACATGCATGTGGAACCCAGAGTATGATCAACCGTGTGATCGGGAGACGTGTTCCAATATGTCTCAGTTCTCGTCCCCTGGTACTCGGGTGCAACATTCCAGACGCTTTACTAACACTCTCCCGACTTGGAGAGTCAGTGCCTTTAACCTCCTGTTTGGCCCAGTTTGCAAATTCCGCGGAAGATGAACAGGAATAGAGAGAACGAATGAGAGACTAGCTGGAGGTGTCTGGACGGGCAAATTTAACTCTCATTTCCCACCAGGAAGAGGAATTAACCAAAGGCTCAGTGTGTCGTGCCGGAACCAGATTAGGGCCTGAAGCAATCCTGCGGTGTTGCGGCCATTTCACAAGAAAGCGAGTTGAAGAAAGGAGCTCAGGGGCACTGTAATTCACAAACCTGCAGAGTTATAAATGACAGCTATCGTCCAAAAATATACTGAAGTAAGGATGCCAAGAGGACTTGAAAGCAGAGCAGAATTGCAGGAAACCGATTTCAGGAGGTAGACTGGAATTGCATTTAAAGCATAGGAAAAGAGGCAGAACGTCGACAATGATGCACTTGGCCAAAAAGGGCGTATGCGTTTTTTCCTGAATATATTCAGGAAAAAACGCATACGCCCTTTTTGGCCAACCAAGCAAGCTTGCAAAGGAAATCTGCACTACAATGAAGTCTCACTTCCCCCCGGACAAAAGGGCCATCTGAAAAAAGTGTAAAATCCAGAAAGGCAGGACAGGCCATGGACAACTGTGAGACTTGTTATGCTAATGGGCGGGATGTAAATTGCCAACAGCCACTGGGGAGAAGTGTATGGTGTTTCCTGAAACATCTAAAAAACAAAGCAACAGAGCCTAGGGCACTTCCACTTATGGTCCTATAGCTTAGGGAAATTATAATCAAAAAGACTCAGCCACCCCAAAGTTTGGGATGGTTCTGTTTACAAGAACCTCGTTAACGGTACAAGTTCAATATCGCAGAAAGCGAAAGATGGATAAAGAAGTTGTGGTACTTACGTACAATGCAATATCACTCAGCAATGACATCTATGTCATCAGGCCCGTAGCAGCATAATGAGTGGATTCAGGTATGATGATTCTAACTGAAATAAGTCACACAGAAAAAGAAACATCATAAGATATCACTAATACACGGAATGTAAACTTGGCTACACAGGAACTGAATTACAAAACAGAACAGGGTCTCAAATTTAGAAAACCAACTTATGCTTGCTTAAGGGGAAAGGTGAGTTGGGGTGCTGCATAAAACCAGAGATTGAAATGAGCACAGATAAAGTTCCTTAAGCCAAATATGTAATAGACAAGAGCTACTCCTTGCTCAACGAGATGGACTCAACACCCCATATTAAACGATTAAGAATGTACCTGACTAGTAAGTATCTTAAAACCTATGGATTGCTATGTCTCCGAAAGAGAATCAAGCGTGTGTACAGGGGCATAAACGCAGCAGTGATAGGATTGGAGAGGTTCGGTGAGCAAATGAAGACCCTTTGAAGTCATATTGCATGGTACCCATTCCAAGGGTCTCAACTCTCCAGGTTTAAGGGATTCTTCCTTCAGCTAAAACATGCATGTGGAACCCAGAGTATGATCAACCGTGTGATCGGGAGACGTGTTCCAATATGTCTCAGTTTTCGTCCCCTGGTACTCGGGTGCAACATTCCAGACGCTTTACTAACACTCTCCCGACTTGGAGAGTCAGTGCCTTTAACCTCCTGTTTGGCCCAGTTTGCAATTTCTGTGGAAGATGAACAGGAATAGGGAGAACCAAAGAGAGACTAGCTGGAGGTGTCTGGATGGGCAAATTTAACTCTCATTTCCCACCAGGAAGAGGAATTAACCAAAGGCTCAGCGTGCCGTGCCGGAACAAGATTAGGGCCTGAAGCAATCCTGCGGTGTTACGGCCAGCTCACAAGAAAGCGAGTTGAAGAAAGGAGCTCAGGGGCACTGTAATTCACTAACCTGCAGAGTTATAAATGACAGCTATCGTCCAAAAATATACTGAAGTAAGGCTGCCAAGAGGACTTGAAAGTGGGGCAGAATTGCAGGAAACCAATATCGGGAGGTAGACTGGAATTTCATTTAAAGCATAGGAAAAGAGGCAGAACGTCCACAATGATGCACTTGGCCAAAAAGGGCGTATGCGTTTCTTCCTGAATATATACAGGAAAAACGCATACGCCCTTTTTGGCCAACCAAGCAAGCTTGCAAAGGAAATCTGCACTACAATGAAGTCTCACTTCACCCCGGTCAAAAGGGCCATCTGAAAAAAGTGTAAAATCCAGAAAGGTAGGACAGGCCAAGGAGAACTGGTTGCCTTGTTATGCTGATGGGGGGGATGTAAATTGCCAACAGCCACTCTGGAGAAGTGTATGGTGTTTCCTGAAACATCTAAAAAACAAAGCAGCAGAGCCTAGGGCACTTCCACTTATGGTCCTATAGCTTAGGGAAATTAAAATCAAAAAGACACAGCCACCCCAATATTTGGGACGGCTCTGTTTACAAGAACCTCATTTACGCTACAAGTTCAATATCACAGAAAGTGAAAAATGGATAAAGAATTTGTGGTACTTACGTACAATGCAATATCACTCAGCATTGACATCTATGTCATCAGGCCCGTAGCAGCATAATGAGTGGATTCAGGTATGATGATTCTAACTGAAATAAGTCACACAGAAAAAGAAACATCATAAGATATCACTAATACACGGAATGTAAACTTGCCTAAACAGAACTGGATTACAAAACAGAAAAGGGTCTCAAATTTAGAAAACCAACATATGCTTGCTTAAGGGCAAAGGTGAGTTGGGGTGCTGCATAAAACCAGAGATTGAAATGAGCACAGATAAAGTTCCTTAAGCCAAATATGTAATAGACAAGAGCTACTCCTTGCTCAACGAAATGGACTCAACACCCCATATTAAACGCCAATGAATGTTCCTGACTAGTAAGTATCTTAAAACCTATGGATTGCTATGTCTGCGAAAGAGAATCAAGCGTGTGTACAGGGGCATAAACGCAGCAGTGATAGGATTGGAGAGGTTCGGTGAGCAAATGAAGACCCTTTGAAGTCATATTGCATGGTACCCATTCCACGGGTCTCAACTCTCCAGGTTTAAGGGATTCTTCCTTCAGCTGAAACATGCATGTGGAACCCAGAGTATGATCAACCGTGTGATCAGGAGACGTGTTCAAATATGTCTCAGTTCTCGTCCCCTGGTACTCGGGTGCAACATTCCAGACGCTTTACTAACACTCTGCCGACTTGGAGAGTCAGTGCCTTTAACCTCCTGTTTGGCCCAGTTTGCAATTTCTGCGGAAGATGAACAGGAATAGGGAGGACCAATGAGAGACTAGCTGGAGTTGTCTGGACGGGCAAATTTAACTCTCATTTCCCACCAGGAAGAGGAATTAACCAAAGGCTCAGCGTGCCGTGCCGGAACCAGATTAGGGCCTGAAGCAATCTTGCGGTGTTGCGGCCAGCTCAGAAGAAAGCGAGTTGAAGAAAGGAGCTCAGGGGCACTGTAATTCACAAACGTGCAGAGTTATAAATGACAGCTATCGTCCAAAAATATACTGAAGTAAGGCTACCAAGAGGACTTGAAAGTGGGGCAGAATTGCAGGAAACCGATATCGGGAGGTAGACTGGAATTGCATTTAAAGCATAGGAAAAGAGGCAGAACGTGGACAATGATGCACTTGGCCAAAAAGAGCGTATGCGTTTTTTCCTGAATATATTCAGGAAAAAACGCATACGCCCTTTTTGGCCAACCAAGCAAGCTTGCAAAGGAAATCTGCACTACAATGAAGTCTCACTTACCCCCGGACAAAAGGGCCATCTGAAAAAAGTGTAAAATCCAGAAAGGCAGGACAGGCCATGGAGAACTGGGAGCCTTGTTATGCTGATGGGCGGGATATAAATTGCCAACAGCCACTCGGGAGAAGTGTATTGTATTTCCTGAAACATCGAAAAAACAAAGCAACAGAGCGTAGGGCACTTCCACTTATGGTCCTATAGCTTAGGGATATTAAAGTCAAAAAGACACAGCCACCCCAAAGTTTGGGACGGCTCTGTTTACAAGAACCTCGTTTACGGTACAAGTTCAATATCGCAGAAAGCGAAAGATGGATAAAGAAGTTGTGGTACTTACGTACAACGCAATATCACTCAGCAATGACATCTATGTCATCAGGCCCGTAGCAGCATAATGAGTGGATTCAGGTATGATGATTCTAACTGAAATAAGTCACACAGAAAAAGAAACATCATAAGATATCACTAATACACGGAATGTAAACTTGGCTACACAGGAACTGAATTACAAAACAGAACAGGGTCTCAAATTTAGAAAACCAACTTATGCTTGCTTAAGGGGAGAGGTGAGTTGGGGTGCTGCATAAAACCAGAGATTGAAATGAGCACAGATAAAGTTCCTTAAGCCAAATATGTAATAGACAGGAGTTACTCCTTGCTCAACGAGATGGACTCAACACCCCATATTAAACGATTAAGAATGTACCTGACTAGTAAGTATCTTAAAACCTATAGATTGCTATGTCTCCGAAAGAGAATCAAGCGTGTGTACAGGGGCATAAACGCAGCAGTGATAGGATTGGAGAGGTTCGGTGAGCAAATGAAGACCCTTTGAAGTCATATTGCATGGTACCCATTCCAAGGGTCTCAACTCTCCAGGTTTAAGGGATTTTTCCTTCAGCTGAAACATGTATGTGGAACCCAGAGTATGATCAACCGTGTGATCAGGAGACGTGTTCAAATATGTCTCAGTTCTCGTCCCCTGGTACTCGGGTGCAACATTCCAGACGCTTTACTAACACTCTCCCGACTTGGAGAGTCAGTGCCTTTAACCTCCTGTTTGGCCCAGTTTGCAATTTCTGCGGAAGATTATCAGGAACAGGGAGGACCAATGAGAGACTAGCTGGAGTTGTCTGGACGGGCAAATTTAACTCTCATTTCCCACCAGGAAGAGGAATTAACCAAAGGCTCAGCGTGCCGTGCCGGAACCAGATTAGGGCCTCAAGCAATCCTGCGGTGTTGCGGCCAGCTCACAAGAAAGCGAGCTGAAGAAAGGAGCTCAGGGGCACTGTAATTCACAAACCTGCAGAGTTATAAATGACAGCTATCGTCCAAAAATATACTGAAGTAAGGCTGCCAAGAGGACTTGAAAGCGGGGCAGAATTGCAGGAAAACAATATCGGGAGGTAGACTGGAATTGCATTTAAACCATAGGAAAAGAGGCAGAACGTCCACAATGATGCACTTGGCCAAAAAGGGCGTATGCGTTTCTTCCTGAATATATTCAGGAAAAAACGCATACGCCCTTTTTGGCCAACCAAGCAAGCTTGCAAAGGAAATCTGCACTACAATGAAGTCTCACTTCACCCCGGTCAAAAGGGCCATCTGGAAAAAGTGTAAAATCCAAAAAGGTAGGACAGGCCAAGGAGAACTGGTTGCCTTGTTATGGTGATTGGCGGGATGTAAATTGCCAACAGCCACTCGGGAGAAGTGTATGGTGTTTCCTGAAACATCTAAAAAACAAAGCAACAGAGCGTAGGGCACTTCCACTTATGGTCCTATAGCTTAGGGAAATTAAAATCAAAAAGACACAGCCACCCCAAAATTTGGGATGGCTCTGTTTACAAGAACCTCGTTTACGCTAAAAGTTCAATATCACAGAAAGTGAAAAATGGATAAAGAAGTTGCGGTACTTACGTACAATGCAATATCACTCAGCATTGACATCTATGTCATCAGGCCCGTAGCAGCATAATGAGTGGATTCAGGTATGATGATTCTAACTGAAATAAGTCACACAGAAAAAGAAACATCATAGGATATCACTAATACACGGAATGTAAACTTGGCTACACAGAACTGGATTACAAAACAGAACAGGGTCTCAAATTTAGAAAACCAACTTATGCTTGCTTAAGGGCAAAGGTGAGTTGGGGTGCTGCATAAAAACAGAGATTGAAATGAGCACAGATAAAGTTCCTTAAGCCAAATATGTAATAGACAAGAGCTACTCCTTGCTCAACGAAATGGACTCAACACCCCATATTAAACGCCAATGAATGTACCTGACTAGTAAGTATCTTAAAACCTATGGATTGCTATGTCTCCGAAAGAGAATCAAGCGTGTGTACAGGGGCATAAACACAGCAGTGATAGGATTGCAGACGTTCGGTGAGCAAATGAAGACCCTTTGAAGTCATATTGCATGGTACCCATTCCACGGGTCTCAACTCTCCAGGTTTAAGGGATTCTTCCTTCAGCTGAAACATGCAAGTGGAACCCAGAGTATGTTCAACCGTGTGATCAGGAGACGTTTTCAAATATGTCTCAGTTTTCGTTGCCTGGTACTCGGGTGCAACATTCCAGACGCTTTACTAACACTCTGCCGACTTGGAGAGTCAGTGCCTTTAACCTCCTGTTTGGCCCAGTTTGCAATTTCTGCGGAAGATGAACAGGAATAGGGAGGACCAATGAGAGACTAGCTGGAGTTGTCTGGATGGGCAAATTTAACTCTCATTTCCCACCAGGAAGAGGAATTAACCAATGGCTCAGCGTGCCGTGCCGGAACCAGATTAGGGCCTGAAGCAATCCTGCGGTGTTGCGGCCAGCTCAGAAGAAAGCGAGTTGAAGAAAGGAGCTCAGGGGCACTGTAATTCACAAACCTGCAGAGTTATAAATGACAGCTATCGTCCAAAAATATACTGAAGTAAGGCTACCAAGAGGACTTGAAAGTGGGGCAGAATTGCAGGAAACCGATATCGGGAGGTAGACTGGAATTGCATTTAAAGCATAGGAAAAGAGGCAGAACGTGGACAATGATGCACTTGGCCAAAAAGGGCGTATGCGTTTTTTCCTGAATATATTCAGGAAAAAACGCATACGCCCTTTTTGGCCAACCAAGCAAGCTTGCAAAATAATCTGCAGTACAATGAAGTCTCACTTCCCCCCGGTCAAAAGGGCCATCTGAAAAAAGTGTAAAATCCAGAAAGGCAGGACAGGCCATGGAGAACTGGGAGCCTTGTTATGCTGATGGGCGGGATATAAATTGCCAACAGCCACTCGGGAGAAGTGTATTGTATTTCCTGAAACATCGAAAAAACAAAGCAACAGAGCCTAGGGCACTTCCACTTATGGTCCTATAGCTTAGGGATATTAAAGTCAAAAAGACACAGCCACCCCAAAGTTTGGGACGGCTCTGTTTACAAGAACCTCGTTTACGGTACAAGTTCAATTTCGCAGAAAGTGAAAAATGGATAAAGAAGTTGTGGTACATACATACAATTCAATATCACTCAGCAATGAAATCTATGTCATCAGGCCCGTAGCAGCATAATGAGTGGATTCAGGTATGATGATTCTAACTGAAATAAGTCACACAGAAAAAGAAACATCATAAGATATCACTAATACACGGAACGTAAACTTGGCTACACAGGAACTGAATTACAAAACAGAACAGGGTCTCAAATTTAGAAAACCAACTTATGCTTGCTTAAGGGGAAAGGTGAGTTGGGGTGCTGCATAAAACCAGAGATTGAAATGAGCACAGATAAAGTTCCTTAAGCCAAATATGGAATAGACAAGAGCTACTCCTTGCTCAACGAAATGGACTCAACACCCCATATTAAACGCCTAAGAATGTACCTGACTAGTAAGTATCTTAAAACCTATGGATCGCTGTGTCTCCGAAAGAGAATCAAGTGTGTGTACAGGGGCAGAAACGCAGCAGTGATAGGACTGGAGAGGTTCGGTGAGCAAATGAAGACCCTTTGAAGTCATATTGCATGGTACCCATTCCACGGGTCTCAACTCTCCAGGTTTAAGGGATTCTTCCTTCAGCTAAAACATGCATGTGGAACCCAGAGTATGATCAACCGTGTGATCGGGAGACGTGTTCCAATATGTCTCAGTTCTCGTCCCCTGGTACTCGGGTGCAACATTCCAGACGCTTTACTAACACTCTCCCGACTTGGAGAGTCAGTGCCTTTAACCTCCTGTTTGGCCCAGTTTGCAATTTCTCGGAAGATGAACAGGAATAGGGATAACCAATGAGAGACTAGCTGCAGGTGTCTGGAAGGGCAAATTTAACTCTCATTTCCCACCGGGAAGAGGAATTAAGCAAAGGCTCACCGTGCCGTGACAGAACAAGATTAGGGCCTGAAGCAGTCCTGCGGTGTTGCGGCCAGCTCACAAGAAAGCGAGTTGAAGAAAGGAGCTCAGGGGCACTGTAATTCACAAACCTGCACAGTTATAAATGACAGCTATCGTCCAAAAATATACTGAAGGAAGCCTGACAAGAGGACTTGAAAGCGGGGCAGAATTGCAGGAAACCGATTTCAGGAGGTGGACAGGAATTGCATTTAAAGCATAGGAAAAGAGGCAGAACGTGGACAATGATGCACTTGGCCAAAAAGGGCGTATGCATTTTTTCCTGAATATATTCAGGAAAAAACGCATACGCCCTTTTTGGCCAACCAAGCAAGCTTGCAAAGGAAATCTGCACTACAATGAAGTCTCACTTCCCCCCGGTCAAAAGGGCCCTCTGAAAAAAGTGTAAAATCCAGAAACGCAGGACAGGCCATGGAGAACTGAGAACCTTGTTATGCTGATGGGCGGGATGTAAATTGCCAACAGCCACTCTGGAGAAGTGTATGGTGTTTCCTGAAACATCTAAGAAACAAAGAAACAGAGCCTAGGGCACTTCCACTCATGGTCCTATAGCTTAGGGAAATTAAAATCAAAAAGACACAGCCACCCCAAAGTTTGGGACGGCTGTGTTTACAAGAACCTCGTTTACGGTACAAGTTCAATATCGCGGGAAAGTGAAAAATGGATACAGAAGTTGTGGTACTTATGTACAATGCAATATCACTCAGCAATGAAATCTATGTCATCAGGCCCGTAGCAGCATAATGAGTGGATTCAGGTATGATGATTCTAACTGAAATAAGTCACACAGAAAAAGAAACATCATAAGAAGTCACTAATACACGGAATGTAAACTTGGCTACACAGGAACTGAATTACAAAACAGAACAGGGTCTCAAATTTAGAAAACCAACTTATGCTTGCTTAAGGGGAAAGGTGAGTTGGGGTGCTGCATAAAACCAGAGATTGAAATGAGCACAGATAAAGTTCCTTAAGCCAAATATGTAATAGACAAGAGCTACTCCTTGTTCAGCGAAATGGACTCAACACCCCATATTAAACGCCTAAGAATGTACCTGACTAGTAAGTATCTTATAACCTATGGATTGCTATGTCTCCGAAAGAGAATCAAGCATGTGTACAGGGGCATAAACGCAGCAGTGATAGGATTGGAGAGGTTCGGTGAGCAAACGAAGACCCTTTGAAGTCATATTGCATGGTACCCATTCCACGGGTCTCAACTCTCCAGGTTTAAGGGATTCTTCCTTCAGCTAAACATGCATGTGAAACCCAGAGTATGATCAACCGTGTGATCGGGAGACGTGTTCCAATATGTCTCAGTTCTCGTCCGCTGGTAATCGGGTGCAACATTCCAGATGCTTTACTAACACTCTCCCGACTTGGAGAGTCAGTGCCTTTAACCTCCTGTTTGGCCCAGTTTGCAATTTCTGCGGAAGATGAACACGAATAGGGAGGACCAATGAGTGACTAGCCGGAGGTGTCTGGACGGACAAATTTAACTCTCATTTCCCACAAGGAAGAGGAAGTAACCAAAGGCTCAGCGTGCCGTGCCGGAACCAGATTAGGGCCTGAAGCAATCCTGCAGTGTTTCGGCCAGCTCACAAGAAAGCGAGTTGAAGAAAGGAGCTCAGGGGCACTGTAATTCACAAACCTGCAGAGTTACAAATGACAGCTATCGTCCAAAAATATACTGAAGTAAGACTGCCAAGAGGACTTGAAAGCGGGGCAGAATTGCAGGAAACCGATTTCAGGAGGTAGACTGGAATTGCATTTAAAGCATAGGAAAAGAGGCAGAACGTCCACAATGATGCACTTGGCCAAAAAGGGCGTATGCGTTTTTTCCTGAATATATTCAGGAGAAAACGCATACGCCCTTTTTGGCCAACCAAGCAAGCTTGCAAAGGAAATCTGCACTACAATGAAGTCTCACTTCCCCCCGGTCAAAAGGGCCATCAGAAAAAAGTGTAAAATCCAGAAAGGCAGGACAGGCCATGGAGAACTGGGAGCCTTGTATGCTGATGGGCAATATGTAAATTGCCACCAGCCACTCAGGAGAAGTGTCTGTTGTTTCCTGGAACTTCTAAAACAAAGCAACAGAGCCTAGGGCACTTCCACTTATGGTCCTATAGCTTAGGGAAATTAAAATCAAAAAGACACAGCCACCCCAAAGTTTGGGACGGCTCTGTTTACAAGAACCTCGTTTACGGTACAAGTTCAATATCGCAGAAAGCGAAAAATGGATAAAGAAGTTGTGGTACTTACATACAATGCAATATCACTCAGCAATGACATCTATGTCATCAGGCCCGTAGCAGCATAATGAGTGGATTCAGGTATGATGATTCTAACTGAAATAAGTCACACTGAAAAAGAAACATCGAAAGATATCACTAATACATGGAATGTAAACTTGGCTACAAAGGAACTGAATTACAAAACAGAACAGTGTCTGAAATTCAGAAAACCAACTTATGCTTGCTTAAGGGGAAAGGTGAGTTGGGGTGCTGCATAAAACCAGAGATTGAAATGAGCACAGATAAAGTTCCTTAAGCCAAATATGTAATATACAACAGCTACTCCTTGCTCAACGAAATGGACTCAACACACCATATTAAACGCGTAATAAAGTAACTGACTAGTAAGTATCTTAAAACCTATGGATTGCTATGTCTCCAAAAGAGAATCAAGCGTGTGTACAGGGGCATAAACGCAACAGTGATAGGATTGGAGAGGTTTGGTGAGCAAATGAAGACCCTTTGAAGTCATATTGCATGGAACCCATTGCACGGGTCTCAACTCTCCAGGTTTAAGGGATTCTTCCTTCAGCTAAAACATGCATGTGGAACCCAGAGTATGATCAACCGTGTGATCGGGAGATGTGTTCCAATATGTCTCAATTCTCGTCCCCTGGTACTCGGGTGCAACATTCCAGACGCTTTACTAACACTCTCCCGACTTGGAGAGTCAGTGCCTTTAACCTCCTGTTTGGCCCAGTTTGCAATTTCTGCGGAAGATGAACAGGAATAGGGAGAACCAATGAGAGACTAGCTGGAGGTGTCTGGACGGGCAAATTTAACTCTCATTTCCCACCAGGAAGAGGAATTAACCAAATGCCCAGCGTGCCATGCTGGAACCAGATTAGGGCCTGAAGCAATCCTGCGGTGTTGCGGCCATCTCACAAGAAAGCGAGTTGAAGAAAGGAGCTCAGGGGCACTGTAATTCACAAACCTGCAGAGTTATCAATGACAGCTATCGTCCAAAAATATACTGAAGTAAGTCTGCCAAGAGGACTTGAAAGCAGGGCAGAATTGCAGGAAACCGATTTCAGGAGGTAGACTGGAATTGCATTTAAAGCATAGGAAAAGAGGCAGAACGTCGACAATGATGCACTTGGCCAAAAAGGGCGTATGCGTTTTTTCCTGAATATATTCAGGAAAAAAAGCATACGCCCGTTTTGGCCAACCAAGCAAGCTTGCTAAGGAAATCTGCACTACAATGAAGTCTCACTTCCCCCCGGTCAACAGGGCTATCTGAAAAAAGTGTAAAATCCAGAAAGGCAGGACAGGCCATGGAGAACTGGGAGCCTTCTTATGCTGATGGGCGGGATGTAAATTGCCAACAGCCACTGGGGAGAAGTGTATGGTGTTTCCTGAAACATCTAAAAAACAGAGGAACAGAGCCTAGGGCACTTCCATTTATGGTCCTATAGCTTAGGGAAATTAAAATCAAAAAGACACAGCCACCCCAAAGTTTGGGACGGTTCTGTTTACAAGAACCTCGTTTACGGTACAAGTTCAGTTTCGCAAAGTGAAAAATGGATAAAGAAGTTGTGGTACTTACGTACAATGCAATATCACTCAGCAATGAAATCTATGTCGTCAGGACCGTAACAGCATAATGAGTGGATACAGGTATGATGATTCTATCTGAAATAAGTCACACAGAAAAAGAAACATCATAAGGTATCACTAATACACGGAATGTAAACTTGGCTACACAGGAACTGGATTACAAAACAGAACAGGGTCTCAAATTTAGAAAACCAACTTATGCTTGCTTAAGGGGAAAGGTGAGTTGGGGTGCTGCATAAAACCAGAGATTGAAATGAGCACAGATAAAGTTTCTTAAGCCAAATATGTAATAGACAAGAGCTACTCCTTGCTCAATGAAATGGACTCAACAGCCCATATTAAACGCCAAAGAATGTACCTGACTAGTAAGTATCTTAAAACCTATGGATTGCTATGTCTCCGAAAGAGAATCAAGCGTGAGTACATGGGCATAAACGCAGCAGTGATAGGATTGGAGAGGTTCGGTGAGCAAATGAAGACCCTATGAAGTCATATTGTATGGTACCCATTCCAAGGGTCTCAACTCTCCAGGTTTAAGGGATTCTTCCTTCAGCTAAAACATGCATGTGGAACCCAGGGTATGATCAACCGTGTGATTGGGAGACGTGTTCCAATATGTCTCAGTTCTCATCCCCTGGTACTCGGGTGCAACATTCCAGACAATTTAATAACACTCTCCCGACTTAGAGAGTCAGTGCCTTTAACCTCCTGTTTGGCCCAGTTTGCAATTTCTGCGGAAGATGAACAGGAATAGGGAGAACCAATGAGACTCTAGCTGGAGGTGTCTGGACGGGCAAATTTAACTCTCATTTCACACCAGGAAGAGGAATTAACCAAAGGCTCAGCGTGCCGTGCCGGAACAAGATTAGGGCCTGAAGCAATCCTGCGGTGTTGCGGCCAGCTCACAAGAAAGCGAGTTGAAGAAAGGAGCTCAGGGGCACTGTAATTCACAAACCTGCAGAGTTATAAATGACAGCTATCGTCCAAAAATATACTGAAGTAAGGCTGCCAAGAGGTCTTGAAAGCGGGGCAGAATTGCAGGAAACCGATTTCAGGAGGTAGACTGGAATTGCATTTAAAGCATAGGACAAGAGGCAGAACGTGGACAACGATGCACTTGGCCAAAAAAGGCGTACGCGTTTTTTCCGGAAAAAACGCATACGCACTTTTTGGCCAACCAAGCAAGCTTGCAAAGGAAATCTGCACTACAATGAAGTCTCACTTCCCCCCGGTCAAAAGGGCCATCTGAAAAAAGTGTAAAATCCAGAAAGGCAGGACAGGCCATGGAGAACTGGGAGCCTTGTTATGCTGATGGACGGGATGTAAATTGCCAACAGCCACTTGGGAGAAGTGTATGGTGTTTCTTGAAACATCTAAAAAACAAAGCAACAGAGCCTAGGGCACTTCCACTTATGGTCCTATAGCTTAGGGAAATTAAAATCAAAAAGACACAGCCACCCCAATGTTTGGGACGGCTCTGTTTACAAGAACCTCTTTTACGGGACAAGTTCAATATCGCAGAAAGTGAAAAATGGATAAAGAAGCTGTGGTACTTACGTACAATGCAATATCACTCAGCAATGAAATCTATGTCATCAGGCCCGTAGCAGCATAATGAGTGGATTCAGGTATGATGATTCTAACTGAAATAAGTCACACAGAAAAAGAAACATCATAAGATATCACTAATACACGGAATGTAAACTGGGCTACACAGGAACTGAATTACAAAACAGAACAGGGTCTCAAATTTAGAAAACCAACTTATGCTTGCTTAAGGGGAAAGGTGAGTTGGGGTGCTGCATAAAACCAGAGATTGAAATGAGCACAGATAAAGTTCCTTAAGCCAAGTATGGAATAGACAAGAGCTACTCCTTGCTCAACGAAATGGACTCAACACCCCATATTAAACGCCTAAGAATGTACCAGACTAGTAAGTATCTTAAAACCTATGGATCGCTATGTCTCCGAAAGAGAATCAAGCATGTGTACAGGGACATAAACGCAGCAGTGATAGGATTGGAGAGGTTCGGTGAGCAAATGAAGACCCTTTGAAGTCATATTGCATGGTACCCATTACACGGGTCTCAACTCTCCAGGTTTAAGGGATTCTTCCTTCAGCTAAATCATGCATGTGAAACCCAGAGTATGATCAACCGTGTGATCGGGAGACGTGTTCCAATATGTCTCAGTTCTCGTCCCCTGGTACTCGGGAGCAACATTCCAGACGCTTTACTAACACTCTCCCGACTTGGAGAGTCAGTGCCTTTAACCTCCTGTTTGGCCCAGTTTGCAATTTCTGCAAAAGATGAACAGGAATAGGGAAAACCAATGAGAGACTAGCTGGAGGTGTCTGGACGGGCAAATTTAACTCTCATTTCCCACCAGGAAGAGGAATTAACCAAAGGCTCAGTGTGCCGTGCCGGAAACAGATTAGGGCCTGAAGCAATCCTGCGGTGTTGCGGCCAGCTCACAAGAAAGCGAGTTGAAGAAAGGAGCTCAGGGGCACTGTAATTCACAAACCTGCAGAGATATAAATGACAGCTATCGTCCAAAAATATACTGAAGTAAGGCTGCCAAGAGGACTTGAAAGCGGGGCAGAATTGCAGGAAACCGATTTCGGGAGGTAGACTGCAATTGCATTTAAAGCATTGGAAAAGAGGCAGAACGTCGACAATGATGCACTTGGCCAAAAAGGGCGTATGCGTTTTTTCCTGAATATATTCAGGAAAAAACGCATACGCCCTTTTTGGCCAACCAAGCAAGCTTGCAAAGGAAATCTGCACTACAATGAAGTCTCAATTCCCCCCTGTCAAAAGGGCCATCTGAAAAAAGTGTAAAATCCAGAAAGGCAGGACAGGCCATGGAGAACTGGGAGCCTGGTTATGCTGATTGGCGGGATGTAAATTGCCAATAGCCACTGGGGATAAGTGTATGGTGTTTCCTGAAACATCTAAAAAACAAAGCAATGGAGCCTAGGGCACTTCCACTTATTGTCCTATAGCTTAGGGAAATTAAAATCAAAAAGACACAGCCACCCCAAAATTTGGGACGGCTCTGTTTACAGGAACCTCTTCTGCAGCACAAGTTAAATATGCCAGAGAGCAAATAATGGATAAAGAATTTGCGGTACTTACGTACAACAGAATACCTCTCAGCAATGAAAACTATGTCACCAGGCCCGTACCAGCATAATGAGTGGATTGAGGCACGGTGATTCTAAGTGAAAAAAGTCACAGAGAAAAAGCAACATCATAAGGTACCACTAATACATGGAATGAGAACTTGGCTACACATGAACTGAATTACAAAACAGAACAGGGTCTCAAATTTAGAAAACCAACTTATGCTTGCTTAAGGGGGAAGGTGAGTTGGGGTGCTGCATAAAACCAGAGTTTGAAATTAGCACAGATACCGTTCCATAAGCCAAATATGTAATAGACTAGACCTACCCCTTGCTCAAGGAAATGGACTCAACAATGAGGTATCACCTCACACCTGGTAGAATGGGCATCATCAGAAAATCTACAAACAAAAAATGCTGGAAAGGGTGTGGAGAAAAGGAACCCTCTTCCACTATTGTTGGGAATATAAATTGATACAGTCACTATGGAGAACAATATGGAGTTTCTTAAGAAACTAACAGTAGAATTACCCTATGATACAGCAATCCCAGTTCTGGACATATACCCAGACAAAACCATAAATCAAAAAGACATTCACCGTAATGTTCATTGCCTCACTCTTTACAATATCGAGGTAATGGAAGCAACCTAAATGCCCACAGACAGACGAATGCATAAAGTTGTGGTACATATATAAAATGGAATATTACTAAGCCATGAAAAGGAATGAAATTGGGTCATTTGTCGAGACGTCAATGGATCTAGAGAGTGTCATACAGAGTGAAGTAAGTCAGAAAGAGAAAAACAAATCTTGTATATTCATACATATATGTGGAACCTAGAAAAACTGTACAGGTTAACCATTTTGCAAGGCATAAATAGAGCAACACATTTAGACAACAAACGTATGGACAACAAGGGTGGAAAGCTGTTGGGGGGGTGGTGGTGGGAGGAGTTGAGAGACTGGGATTGGCATGTATACATTTATATGTATAAAATAAGTAACCAATAAGAACCTGCTGTATAAAAATATAAAATAAAATTCAAAATTAAAAAGAAATAAAATTTAAAAAAAAAACAGAAAAAACAATTATTCCCTTCATATACATGTATTTATATGAATAAATTATTTCCATGCTTATATCTGTAAATACAAAAAAGAGGAATAAAATCTACCTTGAACCAAATACGAAAAAGAGAAAAAAAACACAGAACCCACCAGTTCCACAGAGGAAAACCGTATCAGGGCACTTGCTCCAGTTGTAAACAATTCTGAAGTTGGTCAGTGGTGGGGAATCGTCTCCCATTCAGCCAGCAGCCCCCACGCAACAAGCGTCCTCATTGCAAAGCTGGGGCACCGTGCCGAGGCATCTGTGAGTAAACGTGAGCTGAGCCCCAGGCCAGTTGCTGCTGAACTATTCCCACCCGTCCCAGGTAAAACACCTGAATATATACAAGGACTTGAAAGCCTAGAGGAAGGGCCATAGAGCCACACGAGTGACAGCATGCCGGCCGACTTGGTGCCTGCAGGCCAGCCAGGATGGTCCTGGCCCTGGGTGCTCTTCTGGAAGATTTCCATTTCCCTGCCTGAGATACCCGTCCTGTCCCTGCCCCCACTGCTTTTTTCCTTCCTCACCTCTGCCCAGGGAGAAATTCCAGCAGCAGGTATAGGTGACACATCCTCTTCTTTAGCAGGTGGCAGCCTGGCAACTGCTGCAGAAAGTCCAGCGGAGCCCCACTCACACTGGGCCACCCACAAAGCCGTGGCCTCTCACTCCCTCCCACCAGCCCAGCCCCGAGACTGCTGACAGGGCAGAGAAAATGGTGTCAGGCACGGCTGCAGGGCCTCTTGCTGCCTGGAGTGGTATTTATATTGATCTCAACCCAGGCACACCTGGGGAGGGCTGGCCGGCACGGTAAGGCTGCCCAGGTCAGCCAATCATCACCCCTCAGGGGCTCACAGTTGCAGAAAATGGAACTTGCTGAACCGGCCAGGTCCAAGGAACAGGTGTGGGCTCCTGAGAGTCAGGATAGACAAGGGGCTGCAGCTTTGGCTTGTTTTCTAATCATTTTATCTGGCCCATGAGTGGGAGACAACTTCAAGAAAACCCTCTCCTAATGAGAGGAACCCAGGAGTCAGGGAGAGGAGGGGTGGGTGGTGGTTGGAGACAGAGGCCTGGTGCCCCGGGTGCAGTGGAAGTCTCTGGAAGACCAGGTGGAGGGAGGCCGCACAGAGTGATGCCCAGGGTCACAGACCTGTCGCAGCTGCTGTTTGTTAGTTCAAGTCCTGCTCTGAGGTGCTCTGTGTCAGCTCTGAGCGACAGGTGAGCTGGGGGTGCTCTGCAATGAGGGCTATGTGCACGGTTCCTGTGTGCCCAGCCCTGCCACGGTACCTGCAAGGGTAGCTCTGTATCCTGGGAGGGGCCTGACCACGAGAGCCCCGTGGGCTGGGGTGGGGGTGGGGTACCTGCCCAGGTGAGCTCCATATTCTGGGATTGGTCTGACCACGAGAGCCCCATGGGCTGCTGGGGACCTGGTAAAGGATGTCAGGACAGTCAGTGAAGCCACCGAGGATATACCTCCAGCTGCTCCTAATTCCTACACCCTGCTGGTCATTCTACCAACCACCAGGACATGGTATTCTGTATTAGTCTTCAATGATGCCTTCTTTTGTATTCCATTAGTCCCAGAGTCACAAGAAATTTTGGCTTGTGAGTGGCAGGACTCAACATACAACTAAAACAATACTTCTGGGCCGTCTTGCCCCAAGGGTGCAAAAATTCCCACACCATCTTTGGGGAAAGCTTAGCTAAAGACCTAAAAGTTCTACCTCTGGAAAAGGAAACCCTCCTTCAGTACACAGACGACATTCTGATCGCCAGCCCTACTAAGGAGGCCTCTGAACTACCAAGCCAATAAAGGATAGAAGTTGTCCAAGAAAAAGCTCAAATATCACAGACTGCGGTGACCTGCCTGGGCTTCATTCTCACAGAAGGTCGGAGAAGCCCATCCCAGGAAAGGGAAGAAACCATTTTCAGCCTTACCCCTTTCTAAAACTAGAAGACAGCTTAGGGGTTCCTGGGGAGGCCAGGGTTTGCTGCTTCTGGATCCCTAACTACAGTCTACTAGCTGGGCCTCTATATGAAACACTGAAAGGAAAAGATGATGATCCTTTTGAATAGAATCCAGAAGTGGCCTTTCAAGAATGGAAAGAGCAGTCAATTCAGACCCTTGCCCTGGAACTCCCTAATTTAGCTAAACCCTTTGACCTTTACATTCCCGGTGAAAGGTGAATCGCCATTGGAGAATTAGTGCAAAAACTGGGACCACTTGAAATGGAACAATGCAAGAATGCCATCCAGGTAGGATAAACTATGGTCACCAAGGGGCTTGGCCAACTGCCACATCTGGCCAAGATACTGGCGGTATCTAAAAACCTGGAAATCAGCAGCCCCAAAGGTCACCTCCCTCCTAAGGGAAAAGGACCCCACGTGGTGATCCTAACCACCAACCATGCCCTGAAGTTTCAGGGTTCGCTCTGTGGGCACACCAACCTCGAGTGAGGAGGCCTTCCAACTTCAACATCCAGAGAGATAACCGGGGGCAACAGGGCACCATGACGACTCATGTGAACATCACTTGACCTGGAGTTTCTCTCATAAAACAACAAGAGTGTGTCCCAAAAGAGTAGACTACTGCTTGCAGGACTTACTGCACCCAGAGGGGAGCTAATAATCTTGGCGGGGGAACCGTATATCACACTGTCACCATAGAAAAGCCTACAGACACCGTGATGATGGTGGCCAATAAGACTGGCTGGACTCCTGTTTACTTCAAAAGGCTGTTGACTCAGTGGCCATCATGGTCCTTGATCACCACCGACCCTGGACTGTCTGGGAGTTGAGCGGGCAGGGCTCTGACACCTGGTGCTGTTTGTACGTTAATTCAGGGGCCTAATTGAAGAAAGCACAGACTACTGGTCAGAGCATCTAGGCTGGCAGAAACGGTCAGCCTAAGGTGGCCGAACAAATGTGGGGCAGGGTGAAACCGGCCCCCACAGCGTCTCTGCACATCTCTTTCCTGGACCCTTAAAGGTCATTAGAATCTATAACACTTCCAATGCTGGTGCTCAGGTGGACGAGCAGGGAGGCAGGGGGCCTGGGGACAATCAACGTCACCTGGAGGCTGCTGGGGAGAAGCTCTGACCCTCGCCCCCGGGTATGAGGGCTCCCAACTCAGCACCCAGCAGTTACAGAAGAAGGGTCTGCACCCTCAGCACTCCAAGAATGAGGAACGGGACAAAAGGCAGAGGAGGGGTTTGTCCCCAGCAAAGCCCATTAAAAATCCCTGGGAGATAAAAATAGAATCTGGGCAATAAAGTCAAGTCTAACCATTTTTATCCTTTGTGCTTTGTCTAATTTCATGTGCTCCTAGGGTCCCGCATGCAGAGGTTCCACACCCGGCACTTCAGACCAGATTTCCTAGTGCAGAATGGCTGGGACGACACCTCAGCTCCTGGGGCCCGGTGCAGACTCCACGATACAGAGCCTGAGCTGCAGCCAACCCGGCCCTCGAGAGCTCCGCCCCCTCCCTCCCACTGACTCTGACAGGATCTCTACACAGCAGCCCAGCCCACAGCCCAGGGGGTAGTGCATGCTCTCACCTCTCCATTCTCTGATCAAAATATAAAGTTTCCTTTGCTTGTGAACCAAACTCAGTCTCGATCTGTTGGCCCCAATGACACTGGGCAGGGGGACACTTGTTGGGGTCCACTCTGGAGGATCAGTAACAGAAATTGAGACTATTGTAACCTCAATGAACAGATGTGTGAGCCAAACTGTAGTTAACATAGAACAGTGTATAAGGCTCGGGTAAAATAAGATGTTTCTAACACTTCCATTTGATATTTCCATCACTTTATTATAAGCAAGTTCAGTGAAAAGGTTTGTCTTATTTGTCAGGTCAATATTAGAGAAACGAAGTGATTTCTTTCCAAGGATGTACATCTAATAATCTTGGTTAAAGCTTCAATCTTGTTTTAAATGCTTTTCCATTGAAAATGATACCTCTCTTTCAGCTCCCCCATTTCTGAGAAGTATAAAATCTTATAATTTATTATTACCAAAGGGGAAAGGTGGGAGGAGGGATAAATTAACAGTTTGGGATTAACACATACACACTGCTATGTATAAAATAGATCATCAACAAGGAACTACTGTATAGCACAGGGAACTACACTCAACATTTGGCAATAAGCTATAAGGGGAAATAATCTGAAAAAGAATAGATATTTTTATTGACATCATCTATCAATGACAGTTAAAGTGTAACCTAAGGGAAGCTGGTGGTGAGTGCTTCTGACCCTGAAGACTTCAATCATCTAAAGTTTGGACTCTGCCTACTTCCCAAGGCCCTTAATGAACATATGTGTAGCCGTAGCTTAAAAAATTCCCCAGTTTGGGTTTCGGGGAGACACTGATTTTGAAAAAGCCCTGGTGTTCTCCTTACATGAATGGGACTCTTCCTACTGCTAAAACATGTCTGTCACACCCAGAGGATGGTATACCGTCTGATCGGGAAGAGTTTGGAAAAGGCATCTCATCTCCTCATCTCCTGGTGCTCGGGTTCACCCCTCCAGCGTCTTTACTAACAGTCTCCCCACTTGGAGATGTCAGCACTGTCAACATCCTGTTGTGTACAGTTTGGAATTTGTCCAGAGGATGAAGCGGAAGGATGAAGAACAATGAGAGACAAGTCCTAGGTGTTCAGACAGGCACATGTCACTCTAATTTCCAATCAGGAAGACGAATTGACCAAAGGCTAGGGTTGCCCATGGAAACAGTATAGGGCTTGAGGAAATCCCGCTGCTTTGTGGCCAGTTCCCATAAACACAAGTTGAACAATGGAACTCAGGGGCAGTAAAATTCACGAAACTGCAGAGTTGAAAATATCCATCACTGAAAAATGTCTTGAGGAAAGTCAGAGAAAAGGACTTGTAAGCAAGGGAGAATGGCAGGAAAGGGATTTGAGGAGGCAGAAAGGACTCGCCATTAAGCACAAGAAAAGGAGCTGAATATTGCCAACATTGCAGTTGGCCAAAAAGGGTGTATGCGTTTTTTTCTGTATATATTCAAGAAAAGGGCATACACTTTTTTAGCCAACCAAACAGGTGGGCACTGGAAGTCAATACTACAAAAGATATCACTTCGCATCTGTCAGAAGAGCCATCCTCATAAAGCGTAAACAACAGAAATGCAGGACAGGGCAAGGAGAAGAGGGAGCCCTGTGAGACTTATAGTGGAAATGTATATTGCCAACGGCCATTCTGGAGAAGTGTATTGTGTTTACTAAAGCATCTAAAAAATGAGCTACAGAGCATAGGGCACTTGCACTCATGGGCGTATATCTTGGGAAAAACAAAAATCGAGAGGACACAGGCACCCCAATGTTTACCCCCTCTCTGTTTAAAAGATCCTCGACTAGGATATAACTTAAATGTCTCTGGAGGGAAAAAATGGATAGAGATGTGGTACTTAGGTAGAGTGGAATATTATTCAGCCTGGAAATCAATGAAATATGGCCAGTTGTAACAACTCCGGAGGAGTTACGTATGATCTTTCTAAGTGACATAATTCAAAAAGAAAAAGACACATATCATAAGATATCACTTAAAGGTGGAATCCAAAATGGCTACACATGAAATAAATTACAAAACAAAAACATAGTCAAATATGTAGAAAACACGCATAAGGCTGCTAAACGGGAAAGGTGGGGAGGGGTGAGGCATCATCCAGGAGGTTGAAATTAGCAAAGATACCATTCCAAATACCAAACTGATAATCAACAAGGCCCACACGGTAGCTAAAAGAACTGCACTCAGCACACTCAAGTCACCGGAAAAGAATATATACGACTGGTAAGAATCTGAAAAAGAATTTACTGATGTCTCTCTGTACGTGAATCAAGTGGATGTACAGCAGCAAGAAACAGAGCTTTGAAAATCAGCTGTAACCAATATAGTAATAAATTGAAAAAAATAAACGACAGAGAGACAGAGAAAACCTCTTACAACTTTTCCTCAGGGACGGTGATGCAACATGGATTGAACACATCTAGACCCACAGCAGGATGAGACATAAGGCTGGAAACTGTTTGCACTAAGAGAAATGTGAGGTTGGGTGAGGAAATGCACACCCTTTAAAGTAATACTACCTGGTACCCATTCAATGGGTCCCAAATCTGCAGGTTCAAGGGATCTTCCTACAGCTAAAACATGCATGGAAAACCCAGAGGACTGTACACCATGTGATCGGGAGATGTGTCTAAAATGCAGCTCATTTATCCTCTCCTGGTGCTCCTGTTCACCATTCCAGCCACGTTACTTAGAATCTCCCCACTTGGAGAATCAGCACATTTCAACTTCTGTTTCACACATTTTGCAAATTGTGAGGAGGATGAACGGGAAGAGGGGGAACCAATGAGAGAATAGTTGTAGGGGTTTGGACGGGCACATATCACTCTAATTTCCCATTAAGAATAAGAATTGAAAAAAGGCTCAGCCCGCCTCGCCGGAGCCAAAATAGGGCCTGAAGCAATCCTGCGGGTTT
Organism: Orcinus orca; assembly: GCF_937001465.1. NCBI lineage: Eukaryota > Metazoa > Chordata > Mammalia > Artiodactyla > Delphinidae > Orcinus > Orcinus orca. The sequence continues at coordinate 71,288 of NW_026043820.1, read as the reverse complement.
GAGGCCAGCTCACAAAAGAGCAACTTATAAAATGGAGCTCAGGGTCACTGCAATTCACAAACCTGCAGAGTTATAAATGAAAACTAACGTCCAAAAATATGTTGAGGTAAGGCAAAGAAGAGGATCTGAATGCAAGACAGAATTGCAAGAAACAGATTTCAAGAGATAGATTGGACTCGTCTTTAAAGCACATGAAAAGCGGCAGAATTTCGACAATGATGCAGTTGGCCCAAAAGGGCGTATGCGTTTTTTCCTGATTATATCCAGGAAAAAACGCATACGCACTTTATGGGCAACGAAGCAAGCAAGCAATGCAAATGTGCACAACAAAGAAGTCTCATTTCCCACCGGTCAAAAGGGCCATCCTAAAAAATTGTAAAAACCAGAAATGCAGGACAGGCCATGGAGAACAGGGAGCCTTTATACGCTGATGGGCAGTGTGTGAACTGCCGAGAGCCACTCTGGAGAAGTGTATGGTGGTTCCTAAATCATCTAAAAAACAGAGCTACAGAGCATAGGACACTTCCAATCATGGGAGTATATCTAGGGAAGTCTAAAAATCAACAAGACACAAGCACACCACTGTTTAGGGCTACTCTGTTTACAAGAACCTCAACTTCAGTACACCTTACATATCCCAGGAAAGAGAACAATGGATAAAGAAGATGTGGTACTTATGTACAATGGAATATCTCTTCACCATGAAATCAAGGTAATAAGGCTAGTAGAAGGATAAAGAGTGGATTTAGGTCCGATAATACTACTTGAAATAAGTCAAACAGAAAAAGAAACATATCATAAGATATCACTTATAGAGGGAGGGTAAATATGGTTGCACAAGAAATGAATTACAGAACAGAACGGTGTCTCACATGTAGAAAACACACTTATGTCAGCTTAAGGGGAAAGGAGAGGTGGGGTGATGCATAAAACCAGAGTTTGAAATTAGCACAGATACCGTTCAATAAACCAAATAGATATTAGACAAGATCTACACCTTGCTCAATGAACTGGCCTCAACACACCCTATACACCGCAGAGAAATATATCTGAGTAATAAGAATCTTAAAACCCATGTATTGATATATCTCCATAAGGGAATCAAGTGTGTGCAGAGCGGCACAAACACAGCAGTGAAAATGAGCTAAACCCCATTATAGAAATAAATTTTAAAAACAAAATGCAGAAACAATGAAAGAGAGAAAAATTCTTACAAAATTTGCTCAGGGGCTGTGATGCAACCTGGATTGACCACATATAAACCCACAGCTGGATAAGACATAAGGCTGAACACTTGGGGCTGAGAGGATTGGTGAGCTTTGGTGAGCAACTGCCAAAAGTTTAATGCAATACTTCATGCTACTCATTCCAAGGGTCCCAAAACTCCAGGTTGAAGGGAATCTTCCTACAGCTAAACCATGCTTGGGAAACCCAGCGACTGGTATACCATATGATCGGGAAAGGTTTCTAAAACGCACCTCATTTTTCCTCTCCTGGGACTCCGGATCGACATTCCAGCCGCTTTACTAACAATATCCCCACATGGAGAGTCAATGCCTTTAAGTTCTGGTATCGCACAGTCTGCAGTTAGTGCGGAGGATGAATGGGAATAGGGGGAACCAGTGAGAAACTAGCTGTAGCAGTTTCAATGGGCACATGTCACTCTAATTTCACATCAGTAAGAAGAATAAACCAAAGGCACAGCAAGGTGCCCCAGAAGAAGAATAGGGCCTGAAGGAATCCTGTGGTTATGAGGCAAGATCACAAAAATAAGAGCTGAAAAATGGAGCTAAGGGCCACTGCAATTCAAAAACCTGCAGAGTTATAAAGGCCAACTATTTTCAAAAAATATATTGAGGTAAGGCTATGAAGAGGCATTGAAGGCAAGGCAGAATTGCAGGAAACTGATTTCAGGAGGTAGACTGGAATTGCATTTAAAGCATAGGAAAAGAGGCAGAACGTCGACAATGATGCACTTGGCCAAAAAGGGCATATGCGTTTTTTCCTGAATATATTCAGGAAAAAACGCATATGCCCTTTTTGGCCAACCAAGCAAGCTTGCAAAGGAAATCTGCACTACAATGAAGTCTCAATTCCCCCCTGTCAAAAGGGCCATCTGAAAAAAGTGTAAAATCCAGAAAGGCAGGACAGGCCATGGAGAACTGGGAGCCTGGTTATGCTGATGGGCGGGATGTAAATTGCCAACAGCCACTGGGGATAAGTGTATGGTGTTTCCTGAAACATCTAAAAAACAAAGCAACAGAGCCTAGGGCACTTCCACTTATGGTCCTATAGCTTAGGGAAATTAAAATCAAAAAGACACAGCCACCCCAAAGTTTGGGACGGCTCTGTTTACAAGAAACTCGTTTACGGTACAAGTTCAATATCGCAGAAAGTGAAAAATGGATAAAGAAGTTGTGGTACTTACGTACAATGCAATATCACTCAGCAATGAAATCTATGTCATCAGACCCGTAGCAGCATAATGAGTGGATTCAGGTATGATGATTCTAACTGAAATAAGTCACACAGAAAAAGAAACATCATAAGATATCACTAATACACAGAATGTAAACTTGGCAACACAGGAACTGGATTACAAAAGAGAACAGGGTCTCAAATTTAGAAAACCAACTTATGCTTGCTTAAGGGGAAAGGTGAGTTGGGGTGCTGCATAAAACCAGAGATTGAAATCAGCACAGATAAAGTTCCTTAAGCCAAATATGTAATAGACAAGAGCTACTCCTTGCTCAACGAAATGGACTCAACACCCCATATGAAACGCCTAAGAATGTACCTGACTAGTAAGCATCTTAAAACCTATGGATTGCTATGTCTCTGAAAGAGAATCAAGCATGAGTACAGTGGCATAAATGTAGCAGTGATAGGATTAGAGAGGTTCGGTGAGCAAATGAAGACCCTTTGAAGTCATATTGCATGGTACCCATTCCACGGGTCTCAACTCTCCAGGTTTAAGGGATTCTTCCTTCAGCTAAAACATGCATGTGGAACCCAGAGTATGATCAACCATGTGATCGGGAGACGTGTTCCAATATGTCTCAGTTCTCGTCCCCTGGTACTCGGGAGCAACATTCCAGACGCTTTACTAACACTCTCCCGACTTGGAGAGTCAGTGCCTTTAACCTCCTGTTTGGCCCAGTTTGCAATTTCTGCGGAAGATGAACAGGAATAGGGAGAACCAATGAGAGACTAGCTGGAGGTGTCTGGACGGGCAAATTTAACTATCATTTCCCACCAGGAAGAGGAATTAACCAAAGGCTCAGTGTGCCGTGCCGGAAACAGATTAGGGCCTGAAGCAATCCTGCGGTGTTGCGGCCAGCTCACAAGAAAGCGAGTTGAAGAAAGGAGCTCAGGGGCACTGTAATTCACAAACCTGCAGAGTTATAAATGACAGCTATCGTCCAAAAATATACTGAAGTAAGGCTGCCAAGAGGACTTGAAAGCGGGGCAGAATTGCAGGAAACCGATTTCAGGAGGTAGACTTGAATTGCATTTAAAGCATAGGAAAAGAGGCAGAACGTCGACAATGATGCACTTGGCCAAAAAGGACGTAAGCGTTTTTTCCTGAATATATTCAGGAAAAAACGCATACGTCCTTTTTGGCCAACCAAGCAAGCTTGCAAAGCAAATCTGCACTACAATGAAGTCTCACTTTCCCCCGGTCAAAAGGGCCATCTGAAAAAAGTGTAAAATCCAGAAAGGCAGGACAGGCCATGGAGAACTGGGAGCCTTGTTATGCTGATGGGCGGGATGTAAATTGCAAACAGCCACTCGGGAGAAGTGTATGGTGTTTCCTGAAACATCTAAAAAACAAAGCAACAGAGCCTAGGGCACTTCCACTTATGGTCCTATAGCTTAGGGAAATTAAAATGAAAAAAACACAGCCACCCCAAAATTTCGGATGGCTCTGTTTACAGGAACCTCTTCTGCAGCACAAGTTAAATATGCCAGAGAGCAAATAATGGATAAAGAAGTTGCGGTACTTACGTACAACAGAATACCTCTCAGCAATGAAAACTATGTCACCAGGCCCGTACCAGCATAATGAGTGGATTGAGGCATGGTGATTCTAAGTGAAAAAAGTCACACAGAAGAAGAAACATCATAAGGCACCACTAATACATGGAATGAGAACTTGGCTACACATGAACTGAATTACAAAACAGAACAGGGTCTCAAATTTAGAAAACCAACTTATGCTTGCTTAAGGGGGAAGGTGAGTTGGGGTGCTGCATAAAACCAGAGTTTGAAATTAGCACAGATACCGTTCCATAAGCCAAATATTTAATAGACAAGACCTACCCCTTGCTCAAGGAAATGGACTCAACAATGAGGTATCACCTCACACCTGGTAGAATGGGCATCATCAGAAAATCTACAAAAAAAAATGCTGGAAAGGGTGTGGAGAAAAAGAACCCTCTTCCACTATTGTTGGGAATATAAATTGATACAGTCACTATGGAGAACAATATGGAGTTTCTTAAGAAACTAACAGTAGAATTACCATATGATACAGCAATCCCAGTTCTGGACATATACCCAGACAAAACCATAAATCAAAAAGAGACATTCACCGCAATGTTCATTGCCTCACTCTTTACAATATCGAGGTAATGGAAGCAACCTAAATGCCCACAGACAGACGGATGCATAAAGCTGTGGTACATATATAAAATGGAATATTACTAAGCCATGAAAAGGAATGAAATTGGGTCATTTGTCAAGACGTCGATGGATCTAGAGAGTGTCATACAGAGTGAAGTAAGTCAGAAAGAGAAAAACAAATCTTGTATATTCATGCATATATGTGGAACCTAGAAAAACTGTACAGGTTAACCATTTTGCAAGGCATAAATAGAGCAACAGATGTAGACAACAAACGTATGGACAACAAGGGTGGAAAGCTGTTGGGGGGGTGGTTGTGGGAGGAGTTGAGAGACTGGGATTGGCATGTATATATTTATATGTATAAAATAGGTAACCAATAAGAACCTGCTGTATAAAAATATAAAATAAAATTCAAAATTAAAACGAAAATTTAAAAAAAAAACAGAAAAAACAATTATTCCCTTCACATACATGTATTTATATGAATAAATTATTTCCATGCTTATATCTGTAAATACAAAAAAGAGGAATAAAATCTACCTTGAACCAAAAACGAAAAAGAGAAAAAAAAACACAGAACCCACCAGTTCCACAGAGGAAAACCGTATCAGGGCACTTGCTCCAGTTGTAAACAATTCTGAAGTTGATCAGTGGTGGGGAATCGTCTCCCATTCAGCCAGCAGCCCCCACACAACAAGCATCCTCATTGCAAAGCTGGGGCACCGTTCTGAGGCATCTGTGAGTAAACGTGAGCTGAGCCCCAGGCCAGTTGCTGCTGAACTATTCCCACCCGTCCCAGGTAAAACACCTGAATATATACAAGGACTTGAAAGCGTAGAGGAAGGGCCATAGAGCCACACGAGTGACAGCATGCCGGCCGACTTGGTGCCTGCAGGCCAGCCAGGATGGTCCTGGCCCTGGGTGCTCTTCTGGAAGATTTCCATTTCCCTGCCTGAGATACCCGTCCTGTCCCTGCCCCCACTGCTTTTTTCCTTCCTCACCTCTGCCCAGGGAGAAATTCCAGCAGCAGGTATAGGTGACACATCCTCTTCTTTAGCAGGTGGCAGCCTGGCAACTGCTGCAGAAAGTCCAGCAGAGCCCTACTCACACTGGGCCACCCACAAAGCCGTGGCCTCTCACTCCCTCCCACCAGCCCAGCCCCGAGACTGCTGACAGGGCAGAGAAAATGGCGTCAGGCACGGCTGCAGGACCTCTTGCTGCCTGGAGTGGTATTTATATTGATCTCAACCCAGGCACACCTGGGGAGGGCTGGCCGGCACGGTAAGGCTGCCCAGGTCAGCCAATCATCACCCCTCAGGGGCTCACAGTTGCAGAAAATGGAACTTGCTGAACCGGCCAGGTCCAAGGAACAGGTGTGGGCTCCTGAGAGTCAGGATAGACAAGGGGCTGCAGCTTTGGCTTGTTTTCTAATCATTTTATCTGGCCCATGAGTGGGAGACAACTTCAAGAAAACCCTCTCCTAATGAGAGGAACCCAGGAGTCAGGGAGAGGAGGGGTGGGTGGTGGTTGGAGACAGAGGCCTGGTGCCCCGGGTGCAGTGGAAGTCTCTGGAAGACCAGGTGGAGGGAGGCCGCACAGAGTGATGCCCAGGGTCACAGACCTGTCGCAGCTGCTGTTTGTTAGTTCAAGTCCTGCTCTGAGGTGCTCTGTGTCAGCTCTGAGCGACAGGTGAGCTGGGGGTGCTCTGCAATGAGGGCTATGTGCACAGTTCCTGTGTGCCCAGCCCTGCCACGGTACCTGCAAGGGTAGCTCTGTATCCTGGGAGGGGCCTGACCACGAGAGCCCCGTGGGCTGGGGTGGGGGTGGGGTACCTGCCCAGGTGAGCTCCATATTCTGAGATTGGTCTGACCACGAGAGCCCCATGGGCTGCTGGGGACCTGGTAAAGGATGTCAGGACAGTCAGTGAAGCCACCGAGGATATACCTCCAGCTGCTCCTAATTCCTACACCCTGCTGGTCATTCTACCAACCACCAGGACATGGTATTCTGTATTAGTCTTCAATGATGCCTTCTTTTGTATTCCATTAGTCCCAGAGTCACAAGAAATTTTGGCTTGTGAGTGGCAGGACTCAACATACAACTAAAACAATACTTCCGGGCCGTCTTGCCCCAAGGGTGCAAAAATTCCCACACCATCTTTGGGGAAAGCTTAGCTAAAGACCTAAAAGTTCTACCTCTGGAAAAGGAAACCCTCCTTCAGTACACAGACGACATTCTGATCGCCAGCCCTACTAAGGAGGCCTCTGAACTACCAAGCCAATAAAGGATAGAAGTTGTCCAAGAAAAAGCTCAAATATCACAGACTGCGGTGACCTGCCTGGGCTTCATTCTCACAGAAGGTCGGAGAAGCCCATCCCAGGAAAGGGAAGAAACCATTTTCAGCCTTACCCCTTTCTAAAACTAGAAGACAGCTTAGGGGTTCCTGGGGAGGCCAGGGTTTGCTGCTTCTGGATCCCTAACTACAGTCTACTAGCTGGGCCTCTATATGAAACACTGAAAGGAAAAGATGATGATCCTTTTGAATAGAATCCAGAAGTGGCCTTTCAAGAATGGAAAGAGCAGTCAATTCAGACCCTTGCCCTGGAACTCCCTAATTTAGCTAAACCCTTTGACCTTTACATTCCCGGTGAAAGGTGAATCGCCATTGGAGAATTAGTGCAGAAACTGGGACCACTTGAAATGGAACAATGCAAGAATGCCATCCAGGTAGGATAAACTATGGTCACCAAGGGGCTTGGCCAACTGCCACATCTGGCCAAGATACTGGCGGTATCTAAAAACCTGGAAATCAGCAGCCCCAAAGGTCACCTCCCTCCTAAGGGAAAAGGACCCCACGTGGTGATCCTAACCACCAACCATGCCCTGAAGTTTCAGGGTTCGCTCTGTGGGCACACCAACCTCGAGTGAGGAGGCCTTCCAACTTCAACATCCAGAGAGATAACCGGGGGCAACAGGGCACCATGACGACTCATGTGAACATCACTTGACCTGGAGTTTCTCTCATAAAACAACAAGAGTGTGTCCCAAAAGAGTAGACTACTGCTTGCAGGACTTACTGCACCCAGAGGGGAGCTAATAATCTTGGCGGGGGAACCGTATATCACACTGTCACCATAGAAAAGCCTACAGACACCATGATGATGGTGGCCAATAAGACTGGCTGGACTCCTGTTTACTTCAAAAGGCTGTTGACTCAGTGGCCATCATGGTCCTTGATCACCACCGACCCTGGACTGTCTGGGAGTTGAGCGGGCAGGGCTCTGACACCTGGTGCTGTTTGTACGTTAATTCAGGGGCCTAATTGAAGAAAGCACAGACTACTGGTCAGAGCATCTAGGCTGGCAGAAATGGTCAGCCTAAGGTGGCCGAACAAATGTGGGGCGGGGTGAAACCGGCCCCCACAGTGTCTCTGCACATCTCTTTCCTGGACCCTTAAAGGTCATTAGAATCTATAACACTTCCAATGCTGGTGCTCAGGTGGACGAGCAGGGAGGCAGGGGGCCTGGGGACAATCAACGTCACCTGGAGGCTGCTGGGGAGAAGCTCTGACCCTCGCCCCCGGGTATGAGGGCTCCCAACTCAGCACCCAGCAGTTACAGAAGAAGGGTCTGCACCCTCAGCACTCCAAGAATGAGGAACGGGACAAAAGGCAGAGGAGGGGTTTGTCCCCAGCAAAGCCCATTAAAAATCCCTGGGAGATAAAAATAGAATCTGGGCAATAAAGTCAAGTCTAACCATTTTTATCCTTTGTGCTTTGTCTAATTTCATGTGCTCCTAGGGTCCCGCATGCAGAGGTTCCACACCCGGCACTTCAGACCAGATTTCCTAGTGCAGAATGGCTGGGACGACACCTCAGCTCCTGGGGCCCAGTGCAGACTCCACGATACAGAGCCTGAGCTGCAGCCAACCCGGCCCTCGAGAGCTCCGCCCCCTCCCTCCCACTGACTCTGACAGGATCTCTACACAGCAGCCCAGCCCACAGCCCAGGGGGTAGTACATGCTCTCACCTCTCCATTCTCTGATCAAAATATAAAGTTTCCTTTGCTTGTGAACCAAACTCAGTCTCGATCTGTTGGCCCCAATGACACTGGGCAGGGGGACACTTGTTGGGGTCCACTCTGGAGGATCAGTAACAGAAATTGAGACTATTGTAACCTCAATGAACAGATGTGTGAGCCAAACTGTAGTTAACATAGAACAGTGTATAAGGCTCGGGTAAAATAAGATGTTTCTAACACTTCCATTTGATATTTCCATCACTTTATTATAAGCAAGTTCAGTGAAAAGGTTTGTCTTATTTGTCAGGTCAATATTAGAGAAACGAAGTGATTACTTTCCAAGGATGTACATCTAATAATCTTGGCTAAAGCTTCAATCTTGTTTTAAATGCTTTTCCATTGAAAATGATACCTCTCTTTCAGCTCCCCCATTTCTGAGAAGTATAAAATCTTATAATTTATTATTACCAAAGGGGAAAGGTGGGAGGAGGGATAAATTAACAGTTTGGGATTAACACATACACACTGCTATGTATAAAATAGATCATCAACAAGGAACTACTGTATAGCACAGGGAACTACACTCAACATTTTGCAATAAGCTATAAGGGGAAATAATCTGAAAAAGAATAGATATTTTTATTGACATCATCTATCAATGACAGTTAAAGTGTAACCTAAGGGAAGCTGGTGGTGAGTGCTTCTGACCCTGAAGACTTCAATCATCTAAAGTTTGGACTCTGCCTACTTCCCAAGGCCCTTAATGAACATATGTGTAGCCGTAGCTTAAAAAATTCCCCAGTTTGGGTTTCGGGGAGACACTGATTTTGAAAAAGCCCTGGTGTTCTCCTTACATGAATGGGACTCTTCCTACTGCTAAAACATGTCTGTCACACCCAGAGGATGGTATACTGTCTGATCGGGAAGAGTTTGGAAAAGGCATCTCATCTCCTCATCTCCTGGTGCTCGGGTTCACCCCTCCAGCGTCTTTACTAACAGTCTCCCCACTTGGAGATGTCAGCACTGTCAACATCCTGTTGTGTACAGTTTGGAATTTGTCCAGAGGATGAAGCGGAAGGATGAAGAACAATGAGAGACAAGTCCTAGGTGTTCAGACAGGCACATGTCACTCTAATTTCCAATCAGGAAGACGAATTGACCAAAGGCTAGGGTTGCCCATGGAAACAGTATAGGGCTTGAGGAAATCCCGCTGCTTTGTGGCCAGTTCCCATAAACACAAGTTGAACAATGGAACTCAGGGGCAGTAAAATTCACGAAACTGCAGAGTTGAAAATATCCATCACTGAAAAATGTCTTGAGGAAAGTCAGAGAAAAGGACTTGTAAGCAAGGGAGAATGGCAGGAAAGGGATTTGAGGAGGCAGAAAGGACTCGCCATTAAGCACAAGAAAAGGAGCTGAATATTGCCAACATTGCAGTTGGCCAAAAAGGGTGTATGCGTTTTTTTCTGTATATATTCAAGAAAAGGGCATACACTTTTTTAGCCAACCAAACAGGTGGGCACTGGAAGTCAATACTACAAAAGATATCACTTCGCATCTGTCAGAAGAGCCATCCTCATAAAGCGTAAACAACAGAAATGCAGGACAGGGCAAGGAGAAGAGGGAGCCCTGTGAGACTTATAGTGGAAATGTATATTGCCAACGGCCATTCTGGAGAAGTGTATTGTGTTTACTAAAGCATCTAAAAAATGAGCTACAGAGCATAGGGCACTTGCACTCATGGGCGTATATCTTGGGAAAAACAAAAATCGAGAGGACACAGGCACCCCAATGTTTACCCCCTCTCTGTTTAAAAGATCCTCGACTAGGATATAACTTAAATGTCTCTGGAGGGAAAAAATGGATAGAGATGTGGTACTTAGGTAGAGTGGAATATTATTCAGCCTGGAAATCAATGAAATATGGCCAGTTGTAACAACTCCGGAGGAGTTACGTATGATCTTTCTAAGTGACATAATTCAAAAAGAAAAAGACACATATCATAAGATATCACTTAAAGGTGGAATCCAAAATGGCTACACATGAAATAAATTACAAAACAAAAACATAGTCAAATATGTAGAAAACACGCATAAGGCTGCTAAACGGGAAAGGTGGGGAGGGGTGAGGCATCATCCAGGAGGTTGAAATTAGCAAAGATACCATTCCAAATACCAAACTGATAATCAACAAGGCCCACACGGTAGCTAAAAGAACTGCACTCAGCACACTCAAGTCACCGGAAAAGAATATATACGACTGGTAAGAATCTGAAAAAGAATTTACTGATGTCTCTCTGTACGTGAATCAAGTGGATGTACAGCAGCAAGAAACAGAGCTTTGAAAATCAGCTGTAACCAATATAGTAATAAATTGAAAAAAATAAACGACAGAGAGACAGAGAAAACCTCTTACAACTTTTCCTCAGGGATGGTGATGCAACATGGATTGAACACATCTAGACCCACAGCAGGATGAGACATAAGGCTGGAAACTGTTTGCACTAAGAGAAATGTGAGGTTGGGTGAGGAAATGCACACCCTTTAAAGTAATACTACCTGGTACCCATTCAATGGGTCCCAAATCTGCAGGTTCAAGGGATCTTCCTACAGCTAAAACATGCATGGAAAACCCAGAGGACTGTACACCATGTGATCGGGAGATGTGTCTAAAATGCAGCTCATTTATCCTCTCCTGGTGCTCCTGTTCACCATTCCAGCCACGTTACTTAGAATCTCCCCACTTGGAGAATCAGCACATTTCAACTTCTGTTTCACACATTTTGCAAATTGTGAGGAGGATGAACGGGAAGAGGGGGAACCAATGAGAGAATAGTTGTAGGGGTTTGGACGGGCACATATCACTCTAATTTCCCATTAAGAATAAGAATTGAAAAAAGGCTCAGCCCGCCTCGCCGGAGCCAAAATAGGGCCTGAAGCAATCCTGCGGGTTTGAGGCCAGCTCACAAAAGAGCAACTTATAAAATGGAGCTCAGGGTCACTGCAATTCACAAACCTGCAGAGTTATAAATGAAAACTAACGTCCAAAAATATGTTGAGGTAAGGCAAAGAAGAGGATCTGAATGCAAGACAGAATTGCAAGAAACAGATTTCAAGAGATAGATTGGACTCGTCTTTAAAGCACATGAAAAGCGGCAGAATTTCGACAATGATGCAGTTGGCCCAAAAGGGCGTATGCGTTTTTTCCTGATTATATCCAGGAAAAAACGCATACGCACTTTATGGGCAATGAAGCAAGCAAGCAATGCAAATGTGCACAACAAAGAAGTCTCATTTCCCACCGGTCAAAAGGGCCATCCTAAAAAATTGTAAAAACCAGAAATGCAGGACAGGCCATGGAGAACAGGGAGCCTTTATACGCTGATGGGCAGTGTGTGAACTGCCGAGAGCCACTCTGGAGAAGTGTATGGTGGTTCCTAAATCATCTAAAAAACAGAGCTACAGAGCATAGGACACTTCCAATCATGGGAGTATATCTAGGGAAGTCTAAAAATCAACAAGACACAAGCACACCACTGTTTAGGGCTACTCTGTTTACAAGAACCTCAACTTCAGTACACCTTACATATCCCAGGAAAGAGAACAATGGATAAAGAAGATGTGGTACTTATGTACAATGGAATATCTCTTCACCATGAAATCAATGTAATAAGGCTAGTAGAAGGATAAAGAGTGGATTTAGGTCCGATAATACTACTTGAAATAAGTCAAACAGAAAAAGAAACATATCATAAGATATCACTTATAGAGGGAGGGTAAATATGGTTGCACAAGAAATGAATTACAGAACAGAACGGTGTCTCACATGTAGAAAACACACTTATGTCAGCTTAAGGGGAAAGGAGAGGTGGGGTGATGCATAAAACCAGAGTTTGAAATTAGCACAGATACCGTTCAATAAACCAAATAGATATTAGACAAGATCTACACCTTGCTCAATGAACTGGCCTCAACACACCCTATACACCGCAGAGAAATATATCTGAGTAATAAGAATCTTAAAACCCATGTATTGATATATCTCCATAAGGGAATCAAGTGTGTGCAGAGCGGCACAAACACAGCAGTGAAAATGAGCTAAACCCCATTATAGAAATAAATTTTAAAAACAAAATGCAGAAACAATGAAAGAGAGAAAAATTCTTACAAAATTTGCTCAGGGGCTGTGATGCAACCTGGATTGACCACATATAAACCCACAGCTGGATAAGACATAAGGCTGCACACTTGGGGCTGAGAGGATTGGTGAGCTTTGGTGAGCAACTGCCAAAAGTTTAATGCAATACTTCATGCTACTCATTCCAAGGGTCCCAAAACTCCAGGTTGAAGGGAATCTTCCTACAGCTAAACCATGCTTGGGAAACCCAGCGACTGGTATACCATATGATCGGGAAAGGTTTCTAAAACGCACCTCATTTTTCCTCTCCTGGGACTCCGGATCGACATTCCAGCCGCTTTACTAACAATATCCCCACATGGAGAGTCAATGCCTTTAAGTTCTGGTATCGCACAGTCTGCAGTTAGTGCGGAGGATGAATGGGAATAGGGGGAACCAGTGAGAAACTAGCTGTAGCAGTTTCAATGGGCACATGTCACTCTAATTTCACATCAGTAAGAAGAATAAACCAAAGGCACAGCAAGGTGCCCCAGAAGAAGAATAGGGCCTGAAGGAATCCTGTGGTTATGAGGCAAGATCACAAAAATAAGAGCTGAAAAATGGAGCTAAGGGCCACTGCAATTCAAAAACCTGCAGAGTTATAAAGGCCAACTATTTTCAAAAAATATATTGAGGTAAGGCTATGAAGAGGCATTGAAGGCAAGGCAGAATTGCAGGAAACTGATTTCAGGAGGTAGACTGGAATTGCATTTAAAGCATAGGAAAAGAGGCAGAACGTCGACAATGATGCACTTGGCCAAAAAGGGCATATGCGTTTTTTCCTGAATATATTCAGGAAAAAACGCATATGCCCTTTTTGGCCAACCAAGCAAGCTTGCAAAGGAAATCTGCACTACAATGAAGTCTCAATTCCCCCCTGTCAAAAGGGCCATCTGAAAAAAGTGTAAAATCCAGAAAGGCAGGACAGGCCATGGAGAACTGGGAGCCTGGTTATGCTGATGGGCGGGATGTAAATTGCCAACAGCCACTCGGGAGAAGTGTATGGTATTTCCTGAAACATCTAAAACACAAAGCAACAGAGCCTAGGGCACTTCCACTTATGGTCCTATAGCTTAGGGAAATTAAAATCAAAAAGACACAGCCACCCCAAAGTTTGGGACGGCTCTGTTTACAAGAACCTCTTTTACGGGACAAGTTCAATATCGCAGAAAGTGAAAAATAGATAAAGAAGCTGTGGTACTTACGTACAATGCAATATCACTCAGCAATGAAATCTATGTCATCAGGCCCGTAGCAGCATAATGAGTGGATTCAGGTATGATGATTCTAACTGAAATAAGTCACACAGAAAAAGAAACATCATAAGATATCACTAATACACGGAATGTAAACTTGGCTACACAGGAACTGGATTACAAAACAGAACAGGGTCTCAAATTTAGAAAACCAACTTATGCTTGCTTAAGGGGAAAGGTGAGTTGGGGTGCTGCATAAAACCAGAGATTGAAATGAGCACAGATAAAGTTCCTTAAGCCATGTATGGAATAGACAAGAGCTACTCCTTGCTCAATGAAATGGACTCAACACCCCATATTAAACGCCTAAGAATGTACCTGACTAGTAAGTATCTTAAAACCTATGGATCGCTATGTCTCCGAAAGAGAATCAAGCATGTGTACAGGGGCATAAACGCAGCAGTGATAGGATTAGAGAGGTTCGGTGAGCAAATGAAGACCCTTTGAAGTCATATTGCATGGTACCCATTCCACGGGTCTCAACTCTCCATCTTTAAGGGATTCTTCCTTCAGCTAAATCATGCATGTGAAACCCAGAGTATGATCAACCGTGTGATCGGGAGACGTGTTCCAATATGTCTCAGTTCTCGTCCCCTGGTACTCGGGAGCAACATTCCAGACGCTTTACTAACACTCTCCCGACTTGGACAGTCAGTGCCTTTAACCTCCTGTTTGGCCCAGTTTTCAATTTCTGCGGAAGATGAACAGGAATAGGGAGAACCAATGAGAGACTAGCTGGAGGTGTCTGGACGGGCAAATTTAACTCTCATTTCCCACCAGGAAGAGGAATTAACCAAAGGCTCAGCGTGCCGTGCCGGAAACAGATTAGGGCCTGAAGCAATCCTGCGGTGTTGCGGCCAGCTCACAAGAAAGCGAGTTGAAGAAAGGAGCTCAGGGGCACTGTAATTCACACACCTGCAGAGTTATAAATGACAGCTATCGTCCAAAAATATACTGAAGTAAGGCTGCCAAGAGGACTTGAAAGCGGGGCAGAATTGCAGGAAACCGATTTCAGGAGGTAGACTTGAATTGCATTTAAAGCATAGGAAAAGAGGCAGAACGTCGACAATGATGCACTTGGCCAAAAAGGGCATATGCGTTTTTTCCTGAATATATTCAGGAAAAAACGCATATGCCCATTTTGGCCAACCAAGCAAGCTTGCAAAGGAAATCTGCACTACAATGAAGTCTCAATTCCCCCCTGTCAAAAGGGCCATCTGAAAAAAGTGTAAAATCCAGAAAGGCAGGACAGGCCATGGAGAACTGGGAGCCTGGTTATGCTGATGGGTGGGATGTAAATTGCCAACAGCCACTGGGGACAAGTGTACGGTGTTTCCTGAAACATCTAAAAAACAAAGCAACAGAGCCTAGGGCACTTCCACTTATGGTCCTATAGCTTAGGGAAATTAAAATCAAAAAGACACAGCCACCCCAAAATTTGGGATGGCTCTGTTTACAAGAACCTCATTTACGGTACAAGTTCAATATCGCAGAGAGTGAAAAATGGACAAAGAAGTTGTGGTACTTACGTACAATGCAATATCACTCAGCAATGAAATCTATGTCATCAGGCCCGTAGCAGCATAATGAGTGGATTCAGGTATGATGATTCCAACTGAAATAAGTCACACAGAAAAAGAAACATCATAAGTTATCACTAATACACGGAATGTAAACTTGGCTACACAGGAACTGGATTACAAAACAGAACAGGGTCTCAAATTTAGAAAACAACTTATGCTTGCTTCAGGGGAAAGGTGAGTTGGGGTGCTGCATAAAACCAGAGATTGAAATGAGCACAGATAAATTTCCTTAAGCCAAATATATAATACACAAGAGCTACTCCTTGCTCAAAGAAATGGGCTCAAAACCCCATAATAAACGCCTAAGAATGTACCTGACTAGTAAGTATCTTAAAACCTATGGATTGCTATGTCTCCAAAAGAGAATCAAGCATGTGTACAGGGGCATAAACGCAGCAGTGATAGGATTGGAGAGGTTCGGTGAGCAAATGAAGACCCTTTGAAGTCACATTGCATGGTACCCTTTCCACGGGTCTCAACTCTCCTGGTTTAAGGGATTTTTCCTTCAGCTAAATCATGCATGTGGAACACAGAGTATGATCAACCGTGTGATCGGGAGACGTGTTCCAATATATCTCAGTTCTCGTCCCCTGGTACTTGGGTGCAATATTCCAGACGCTTTACTAACACTCTCCAGACTTGGAGAGTCAGTGCCTTTAACCTCCTGTTTGGCTCAGTTTGCAATTTCTGCGGAAGATGAACAGGAATAGGGAGAACCAATGAGAGACTAGCTGGAGGTGTCTGGACGGGCAAATTTAACTCTCATTTCCCACCAGGAAGAGGAATTAACCAAAGGCCCAGCGTGCCGTGCCGGAACCAGATTATGGCCTGAAGCAATCCTGCGGTGTTGCGGCCATCTCACAAGAAAGCGAGTTGAAGAAAGGAGCTCAGGGGCACTGTAATTCACAAACCTGGAGAGTTATAAATGACAGCTATCGTCCAAAAATATACTGAAGTAAGTCTGCCAAGAGGACTTGAAAGCAGGGAAGAATTGCAGGAAACCGATTTCAGGAGGTAGACTGGGATTGCATTTAAAGCATAGGAAAAGAGGCAGAAGGTCGACAATGATGCACTTGGCCAAAAAGGGCGTATGCGTTTTTTCCTGAATATATTCAGGAAAAAAAGCATACGCCCGTTTTGGCCAACCAAGCAAGATTGCTAAGGAAATCTGCACTACAATGAAGTCTCACTTCCCCCCGGTCAAAAGGGCCATCTGAAAAAAGTGTAAAATC
This sequence comes from Orcinus orca, assembly GCF_937001465.1. Lineage (NCBI taxonomy): Eukaryota > Metazoa > Chordata > Mammalia > Artiodactyla > Delphinidae > Orcinus > Orcinus orca. Next base: position 54,393 of record NW_026043820.1, on the reverse strand, counting down.
CAGAAAGGCAGGACAGGCCATAGAGAACTGGGAGCCTTGTTACGCTGATGGGCGGGATGTAAATTGCCAACAGCCACTCGGGAGAAGTGTATGGTGTTTCCTGAAACATCTAAAAAACAAAGCAACAGAGCCTAGGGCACTTCCACTTATGGTCCTATAACTTAGGGAAATTAAAATCAAAAAGACACAGCCACCCCAAAGTTTGGGACGGCTCTGTTTACAAGAAACTCGTTTACGGTACAAGTTCATTTTCGCAGAAAGTGAAAAATGGATAAAGAAGTTGTGGTACTTACGTACAATGCAATATCACTCAGCAATGAAATCTATGTCATCAGACCCGTAGCAGCATAATGAGTGGATTCAGGTATGATGATTCTAACTGAAATAAGTCACACAGAAAAAGAAACATCATAAGATATCACTAATACACAGAATGTAAACTTGGCAACACAGGAACTGGATTACAAAAGAGAACAGGGTCTCAAATTTAGAAAACCAACTTATGCTTGCTTAAGGGGAAAGGTGAGTTGGGGTGCTGCATAAAACCAGAGATTGAAATGAGCACAGATAAAGTTCCTTAAGCCAAATATGTAATAGACAAGAGCTACTCCTTGCTCAACGAAATGGACTCAACACCCCATATGAAACGCCTAAGAATGTACCTGACTAGTAAGCATCTTAAAACCTATGGATTGCTATGTCTCTGAAAGAGAATCAAGCATGTGTACAGTGGCATAAATGCAGCAGTGATAGGATTAGAGAGGTTCGGTGAGCAAATGAAGACCCTTTGAAGTCATATTGCATGGTACCCATTCCACGGGTCTCAACTCTCCATCTTTAAGGGATTCTTCCTTCAGCTAAATCATGCATGTGGAACCCAGAGTATGATCAACCATGTGATCGGGAGACGTGTTCCAATATGTCTCAGTTCTCGTCCCCTGGTACTCGGGAGCAACATTCCAGACGCTTTACTAACACTCTCCCGACTTGGAGAGTCAGTGCCTTTAACCTCCTGTTTGGCCCAGTTTGCAATTTCTGCGGAAGATGAACAGGAATAGGGAGAACCAATGAGAGACTAGCTGGAGGTGTCTGGACGGGCAAATTTAACTCTCATTTCCCACCAGGAAGAGGAATTAACCAAAGGCTCAGTGTGCCGTGCCGGAAACAGATTAGGGCCTGAAGCAATCCTGCGGTGTTGCGGCCAGCTCAAAAGAAAGCGAGTTGAAGAAAGGAGCTCAGGGGCACTGTAATTCACAAACCTGCAGAGTTATAAATGACAGCTATCGTCCAAAAATATACTGAAGTAAGGCTGCCAAGAGGACTTGAAAGCGGGGCAGAATTGCAGGAAACCGATTTCAGGAGGTAGACTTGAATTGCATTTAAAGCATAGGAAAAGAGGCAGAACGTCGACAATGATGCACTTGGCCAAAAAGGACGTATGCGTTTTTTCCTGAATATATTCAGGAAAAAACGCATACGTCCTTTTTGGCCAACCAAGCAAGCTTGCAAAGGAAATCTGCACTACAATGAAGTCTCACTTTCCCCCGGTCAAAAGGGCCATCTGAAAAAAGTGTAAAATCCAGAAAGGCAGGACAGGCCATGGAGAACTGGGAGCCTTGTTATGCTGATGGGTGGGATGTAAATTGCAAACAGCCACTGGGGATAAATGTATGGTGTTTCCTGAAACATCTAAAAAACAAAGCAACAGAGCCTAGGGCATTTCCACTTATGGTCCTATAGCTTAGGGAAATTAAAATGAAAAAAACACAGCCACCCCAAAATTTCGGACGGCTCTGTTTACAGGAACCTCTTCTGCAGCACAAGTTAAATATGCCAGAGAGCAAATAATGGATAAAGAAGTTGCGGTACTTACGTACAACAGAATACCTCTCAGCAATGAAAACTATGTCACCAGGCCCGTACCAGCATAATGAGTGGATTGAGGCATGGTGATTCTAAGTGAAAAAAGTCACACAGAAGAAGAAACATCATAAGGCACCACTAATACATGGAATGAGAACTTGGCTACACATGGACTGAATTACAAAACAGAACAGGGTCTCAAATTTAGAAAACCAACTTATGCTTGCTTAAGGGGGAAGGTGAGTTGGGGTGCTGCATAAAACCAGAGTTTGAAATTAGCACAGATACCGTTCCATAAGCCAAATATTTAATAGACAAGACCTACCCCTTGCTCAAGGAAATGGACTCAACAATGAGGTATCACCTCACACCTGGTAGAATGGGCATCATCAGAAAATCTACAAAAAAAAATGCTGGAAAGGGTGTGGAGAAAAGGAACCCTCTTCCACTATTGTTGGGAATATAAATTGATACAGTCACTATGGAGAACAATATGGAGTTTCTTAAGAAACTAACAGTAGAATTACCATATGATACAGCAATCCCAGTTCTGTACATATACCCAGACAAAACCATAAATCAAAAAGAGACATTCACCGCAATGTTCATTGCCTCACTCTTTACAATATCGAGGTAATGGAAGCAACCTAAATGCCCACAGACAGACGAATGCATAAAGCTGTGGTACATATATAAAATGGAATATTACTAAGCCATGAAAAGGAATGAAATTGGGTCATTTGTCAAGACGTCGATGGATCTAGAGAGTGTCATACAGAGTGAAGTAAGTCAGAAAGAGAAAAACAAATCTTGTATATTCATGCATATATGTGGAACCTAGAAAAACTGTACAGGTTAACCATTTTGCAAGGCATAAATAGAGCAACAGATGTAGACAATAAACGTATGGACAACAAGGGTGGAAAGCTGTTGGGGGGGTGGTGGTGGGAGGAGTTGAGAGACTGGGATTGGCATGTATATATTTATATGTATAAAATAGGTAACCAATAAGAACCTGCTGTATAAAAATATAAAATAAAATTCAAAATTAAAAAGAAAATTTAAAAAAAAAACAGAAAAAACAATTATTCCCTTCACATACATGTATTTATATGAATAAATTATTTCCATGCTTATATCTGTAAATACAAAAAAGAGGAATAAAATCTACCTTGAACCAAAAACGAAAAAGAGAAAAAAAAACACAGAACCCACCAGTTCCACAGAGGAAAACCGTATCAGGGCACTTGCTCCAGTTGTAAACAATTCTGAAGTTGATCAGTGGTGGGGAATCGTCTCCCATTCAGCCAGCAGCCCCCACACAACAAGCATCCTCATTGCAAAGCTGGGGCACCGTTCTGAGGCATCTGTGAGTAAACGTGAGCTGAGCCCCAGGCCAGTTGCTGCTGAACTATTCCCACCCGTCCCACGTAAAACACCTGAATATATACAAGGACTTGAAAGCATAGAGGAAGGGCCATAGAGCCACACGAGTGACAGCATGCCGGCCGACTTGGTGCCTGCAGGCCAGCCAGGATGGTCCTGGCCCTGGGTGCTCTTCTGGAAGATTTCCATTTCCCTGCCTGAGATACCCGTCCTGTCCCTGCCCCCACTGCTTTTTTCCTTCCTCACCTCTGCCCAGGGAGAAATTCCAGCAGCAGGTATAGGTGACACATCCTCTTCTTTAGCAGGTGGCAGCCTGGCAACTGCTGCAGAAAGTCCAGCAGAGCCCCACTCACACTGGGCCACCCACAAAGCCGTGGCCTCTCACTCCCTCCCACCAGCCCAGCCCCGAGACTGCTGACAGGGCAGAGAAAATGGCGTCAGGCATGGCTGCAGGGCCTCTTGCTGCCTGGAGTGGTATTTATATTGATCTCAACCCAGGCACACCTGGGGAGGGCTGGCCGGCACGGTAAGGCTGCCCAGGTCAGCCAATCATCACCCCTCAGGGGCTCACAGTTGCAGAAAATGGAACTTGCTGAACCGGCCAGGTCCAAGGAACAGGTGTGGGCTCCTGAGAGTCAGGATAGACAAGGGGCTGCAGCTTTGGCTTGTTTTCTAATCATTTTATCTGGCCCATGTGTGGGAGACAACTTCAAGAAAACCCTCTCCTAATGAGAGGAACCCAGGAGTCAGGGAGAGGAGGGGTGGGTGGTGGTTGGAGACAGAGGCCTGGTGCCCCGGGTGCAGTGGAAGTCTCTGGAAGACCAGGTGGAGGGAGGCCGCACAGAGTGATGCCCAGGGTCACAGACCTGTCGCAGCTGCTGTTTGTTAGTTCAAGTCCTGCTCTGAGGTGCTCTGTGTCAGCTCTGAGCGACAGGTGAGCTGGGGGTGCTCTGCAATGAGGGCTATGTGCACGGTTCCTGTGTGCCCAGCCCTGCCACGGTACCTGCAAGGGTAGCTCTGTATCCTGGGAGGGGCCTGACCACGAGAGCCCCGTGGGCTGGGGTGGGGGTGGGGTACCTGCCCAGGTGAGCTCCATATTCTGGGATTGGTCTGACCACGAGAGCCCCATGGGCTGCTGGGGACCTGGTAAAGGATGTCAGGACAGTCAGTGAAGCCACCGAGGATATACCTCCAGCTGCTCCTAATTCCTACACCCTGCTGGTCATTCTACCAACCACCAGGACATGGTATTCTGCATTAGTCTTCAATGATGCCTTCTTTTGTATTCCATTTGTCCCAGAGTCACAAGAAATTTTGGCTTGTGAGTGGCAGGACTCAACATACAACTAAAACAATACTTCCAGGCCGTCTTGCCCCAAGGGTGCAAAAATTCCCACACCATCTTTGGGGAAAGCTTAGCTAAAGACCTAAAAGTTCTACCTCTGGAAAAGGAAACCCTCCTTCAGTACACAGACGACATTCTGATTGCCAGCCCTACTAAGGAGGCCTCTGAACTACCAAGCCAATAAAGGATAGAAGTTGTCCAAGAAAAAGCTCAAATATCACAGACTGCGGTGACCTGCCTGGGCTTCATTCTCACAGAAGGTCGGAGAAGCCCATCCCAGGAAAGGAAAGAAACCATTTTCAGCCTTACCCCTTTCTAAAACTAGAAGACAGCTTAGGGGTTCCTGGGGAGGCCAGGGTTTGCTGCTTCTGGATCCCTAACTACAGTCTACTAGCTGGGCCTCTATATGAAACACTGAAAGGAAAAGATGATGATCCTTTTGAATAGAATCCAGAAGTGGCCTTTCAAGAATGGAAAGAGCAGTCAATTCAGACCCTTGCCCTGGAACTCCCTAATTTAGCTAAACCCTTTGACCTTTACATTCCCGGTGAAAGGTGAATCGCCATTGGAGAATTAGTGCAAAAACTGGGACCACTTGAAATGGAACAATGCAAGAATGCCATCCAGGTAGGATAAACTACGGTCACCAAGGGGCTTGGCCCACTGCCACATCTGGCCAAGATACTGGCGGTATCTAAAAACCTGGAAATCAGCAGCCCCAAAGGCCACCTCCCTCCTAAGTGAAAAGGACCCCACGTGGTGATCCTAACCACCAACCATGCCCTGAAGTTTCAGGGTTCGCTCTGTGGGCACACCAACCTCGAGTGAGGAGGCCTTCCAACTTCAACATCCAGAGAGATAACCGGGGGCAACAGGGCACCATGACGACTCATGTGAACATCACTTGACCTGGAGTTTCTCTCATAAAACAACAAGAGTGTGTCCCAAAAGAGTAGACTACTGCTTGCAGGACTTACTGCACCCAGAGGGGAGCTAATAATCTTGGCGGGGGAACCGTATATCACACTGTCACCATAGAAAAGCCTACAGACACCGTGATGATGGTGGCCAATAAGACCGGCTGGACTCTTGTTTACTTCAAAAGGCTGTTGACTCAGTGGCCATCATGGTCCTTGATCACCACCGACCCTGGACTGTCTGGGAGCTGAGCGGGCAGGGCTCTGACACCTGGTGCTGTTTGTACGTTAATTCAGGGGCCTAATTGAAGAAAGCGCAGACTACTGGTCAGAGCATCTAGGCTGGCAGAAACGGTCAGCCTAAGGTGGCCGAACAAATGTGGGGCGGGGTGAAACCGGCCCCCACAGCGTCTCTGCACATCTCTTTCCTGGACCCTTAAAGGTCATTAGAATCTATAACACTTCCAATGCTGGTGCTCAGGTGGATGAGCAGGGAGGCAGGGGGCCTGGGGACAATCAACGTCACCTGGAGGCTGCTGGGGAGAAGCTCTGACCCTCGCCCCCGGGTATGAGGGCTCCCAACTCAGCACTCAGCAGTTACAGAAGAAGGGTCTGCGCCCTCAGCACTCCAAGAATGAGGAACGGGACAAAAGGCAGAGGAGGGGTTTGTCCCCAGCAAAGCCCATTAAAAATCCCTGGGAGATAAAAATAGAATCTGGGCAATAAAGTCAAGTCTAACCTTTTTTATCCTTTGTGCTTTGTCTAATTTCATGTGCTCCTAGGGTCCCGCATGCAGAGGTTCCACACCCGGCACTTCAGACCAGATTTCCTAGTGCAGAATGGCTGGGACGACACCTCAGCTCCTGGGGCCCAGTGCAGACTCCGCGATATAGAGCCTGAGCTGCAGCCAACCCGGCCCTCGAGAGCTCCGCCCCCTCCCTCCCACTGACTCTGACAGGATCTCTACACAGCAGCCCAGCCCACAGCCCACGGGGTAGTGCATGCTCTCACCTCTCCATTCTCTGATCAAAATATAAAGTTTCCTTTGCTTGTGAACCAAACTCAGTCTCGATCTGTTGGCCCCAATGACACTGGGCAGGGGGACACTTGTTGGGGTCCACTCTGGAGGATCAGTAACAGAAATTGAGACTATTGTAACCTCAATGAACAGATGTGTGAGCCAAACTGTAGTTAACATAGAACAGTGTATAAGGCTCGGGTAAAATAAGATGTTTCTAACACTTCCATTTGATATTTCCATCACTTTATTATAAGCAAGTTCAGTGAAAAGGTTTGTCTTATTTGTCAGGTCAATATTAGAGAAACGAAGTGATTTCTTTCCAAGGATGTACATCTAATAATCTTGGTTAAAGCTTCAATCTTGTTTTAAATGCTTTTCCATTGAAAATGATACCTCTCTTTCAGCTCCCCCACTTCTGAGAAGTATAAAATCTTATAATTTATTATTACCAAAGGGGAAAGGTGGGAGGAGGGATAAATTAACAGTTTGGGATTAACACATACACACTGCTATGTATAAAATAGATCATCAACAAGGAACTACTGTATAGCACAGGGAACTACACTCAACATTTTGCAATAAGCTATAAGGGGAAATAATCTGAAAAAGAATAGATATTTTTATTGTCATTGTCATCTATCAATGACAGTTAAAGTGTAACCTAAGGGAAGCTGGTGGTGAGTGCTTCTGACCCTGAAGACTTCAATCATCTAAAGTTTGGACTCTGCCTACTTCCCAAGGCCCTTAATGAACATATGTGTAGCCGTAGCATAAAAAATTCCCCAGTTTGGGTTTCGGGCAGACACTGATTTTGAAAAAGCCCTGGTGTTCTCCTTACATGAATGGGACTCTTCCTACTGCTAAAACATGTCTGTCACACCCAGAGGATGGTATACCGTCTGATCGGGAAGAGTTTGGAAAAGGCATCTCATCTCCTCATCTCCTGGTGCTCGGGTTCACCCCTCCAGCGTCTTTACTAACAGTCTCCCCTCTTGGAGATGTCAGCACTGTCAACATCCTCTTGCGTACAGTTTGGAATTTGTCCAGAGGATGAAGCGGAAGGATGAGGAACAATGAGAGACAAGTCCTAGGTGTTCAGACAGGCACATGTCACTCTAATTTCCAATCAGGAAGACGAATTGACCAAAGGCTAGGGTTGCCCATGGAAACAGTATAGGGCTTGAGGAAATCCCGCTGCTTTGTGGCCAGTTCCCATAAACACAAGTTGAACAATGGAACTCAGGGGCAGTAAAATTCACGAAACTGCAGAGTTGAAAATATCCATCACTGAAAAATGTCTTGAGGAAAGTCAGAGAAAAGGACTTGTAAGCAAGGGAGAATGGCAGGAAAGGGATTTGAGGAGGCAGAAAGGACTCGCCATTAAGCACAAGAAAAGGAGCTGAATATTGCCAACATTGCAGTTGGCCAAAAAGGGTGTATGCGTTTTTTTCTGTATATATTCAAGAAAAGGGCATACACTTTTTTAGCCAAGCAAACAGGTGGGCACTGGAAGTCAATACTACAAGAGATATCACTTCGCATCAGTAAGAAGAGCCATCCTCATAAAGCGTAAACAACAGAAATGCAGGACAGGGCAAGGAGAAGAGGGAGCCCTGTGAGACTTATAGTGGAAATGTATATTGCCAACGGCCATTCTGGAGAAGTGTATTGTGTTTACTAAAGCATCTAAAAAATGAGCTACAGAGCATAGGGCACTTGCACTCATGGGCGTATATCTTGGGAAAAACAAAAATTGAGAGGACACAGGCACCCCAATGTTTACCCCCTCTCTGTTTAAAAGATCCTCGACTAGGATATAACTTAAATGTCTCTGGAGGGAAAAAATGGATAGAGATGTGGTACTTAGGTAGAGTGGAATATTATTCAGCCTGGAAATCAATGAAATATGGCCAGTTGTAACAACTCCGGAGGAGTTACGTATGATCATTCTAAGTGACATAATTCAAAAAGAAAAAGACACATATCATAAGATATCACTTAAAGGTGGAATCCAAAATGGCTACACATGAAATAAATTACAAAACAAAAACATAGTCAAATATGTAGAAAACACGCATAAGGTTGTTAAACGGGAAAGGTGGGGAGGGGTGAGGCATCATCCAGGAGGTTGAAATTAGCAAAGATACCATTCCAAATACCAAACTGATAATCAACAAGGCCCACACGGTAGCTAAAAGAACTGCACTCAGCACACTCAAGTCACCGGAAAAGAATATATACGACTGGTAAGAATCTGAAAAAGAATTTACTGATGTCTCTCTGTACGTGAATCAAGTGGATGTACAGCAGCAAGAAACAGAGCTTTGAAAATCAGCTGTAACCAATATAGTAATAAATTGAAAAAAATAAACGACAGAGAGACAGAGAAAACCTCTTACAACTTTTCCTCAGGGACGGTGATGCAACATGGATTGAACACATCTAGACCCACAGCAGGATGAGACATAAGGCTGGAAACTGTTTGCACTAAGAGAAATGTGAGGTTGGGTGAGGAAATGCATACCCTTTAAAGTAATACTACCTGGTACCCATTCAATGGGTCCCAAATCTGCAGGTTCAAGGGATCTTCCTACAGCTAAAACATGCATGGAAAACCCAGAGGACTGCACACCATGTGATCGGGAGATGTGTCTAAAATGCAGCTCATTTATCCTCTCCTGGTGCTCCTGTACACCATTCCAGCCACGTTACTTAGAATCTCCCCACTTGGAGAATCAGCACATTTCAACTTCTGTTTCACACATTTTGCAAATTGTGAGGAGGATGAACGGGAAGAGGGGGAACCAATGAGAGAATAGTTGTAGGGGTTTGGACGGGCACATATCACTCTAATTTCCCATTAAGAATAAGAATTGAAAAAAGGCTCAGCCCGCCTCGCCGGAGCCAAAATAGGACCTGAAGAAATCCTGCGGGTTTGAGGCCAGCTCACAAAAGAGCAACTTATAAAATGGAGCTCAGGGTCACTGCAATTCACAAACCTGCAGAGTTATAAATGAAAACTAACGTCCAAAAATATGTTGAGGTAAGGCAAAGAAGAGGATCTGAATGCAAGACAGAATTGCAAGAAACAGATTTCAAGAGATAGATTGGACTCATCTTTAAAGCACATGAAAAGCGGCAGAATTTCGACAATGATGCAGTTGGCCCAAAAGGGCGTATGCGTTTTTTCCTGATTATATCCAGGAAAAAACGCATACGCACTTTATGGGCAACGAAGCAAGCAAGCAATGCAAATGTGCACAACAAAGAAGTCTCATTTCCCACTGGTCAAAAGGGCCATCCTAAAAAATTGTAAAAACCAGAAATGCAGGACAGGCCATGGAGAACAGGGAGCCTTTATACGCTGATGGGCAGTGTGTGAACTGCCGAGAGCCACTCTGGAGAAGTGTATGGTGGTTCCTAAATCATCTAAAAAACAGAGCTACAGAGCATAGGACACTTCCAATCATGGGAGTATATCTAGGGAAGTCTAAAAATCAACAAGACACAAGCACACCACAGTTTAGGGCTACTCTGTTTACAAGAACCTCAACTTCAGTACACCTTAAATATCCCAGGAAAGAGAACAATGGATAAAGAAGATGTGGTACTTATGTACAATGGAATATCTCTTCACCATGAAATCAATGTAATAAGGCTAGTAGAAGGATAAAGAGTGGATTTAGGTCTGATAATACTACTTGAAATAAGTCAAACAGAAAAAGAAACATATCATAAGATATCACTTATAGAGGGAGGGTAAATATGGCTGCACAAGAAATGAATTACAGAACAGAACGGTGTCTCACATGTAGAAAACACACTTATGTCAGCTTAAGGGGAAAGGAGAGGTGGGGTGATGCATAAAACCAGAGTTTGAAATTAGCACAGATACCGTTCAATAAACCAAATAGATATTAGACAAGATCTACACCTTGCTCAATGAACTGGCCTCAACACACCCTATACACCGCAGAGAAATATATCTGAGTAATAAGAATCTTAAAACCCATGTATTGATATATCTCCATAAGGGAATCAAGTGTGTGCAGAGCGGCACAAACACAGCAGTGAAAATGAGCTAAACCCCATTATAGAAATAAATTTTAAAAACAAAATGCAGAAACAATGAAAGAGAGAAAAATTCTTACAAAATTTGCTCAGGGGCTGTGATGCAACCTGGATTGACCACATATAAACCCACAGCTGGATAAGACATAAGGCTGCACACTTGGGGCTGAGAGGATTGGTGAGCTTTGGTGAGCAACTGCCAAAAGTTTAATGCAATACTTCATGCTACTCATTCCAAGGGTCCCAAAACTCCAGGTTGAAGGGAATCTTCCTACAGCTAAACCATGCTTGGGAAACCCAGCGACTGGTATACCATATGATCGGGAAAGGTTTCTAAAACGCACCTCATTTTTCCTCTCCTGGGACTCCGGATCGACATTCCAGCCGCTTTACTAACAATATCCCCACATGGAGAGTCAATGCCTTTAAGTTCTGGTATCGCACAGTCTGCAGTTAGTGCGGAGGATGAATGGGAATAGGGGGAACCAGTGAGAAACTAGCTGTAGCAGTTTCAATGGGCACATGTCACTCTAATTTCACATCAGTAAGAAGAATAAACCAAAGGCACAGCAAGGTGCCCCAGAAGAAGAATAGGGCCTGAAGGAATCCTGTGGTTATGAGGCAAGATCACAAAAATAAGAGCTGAAAAACGGAGCTAAGGGCCACTGCAATTCAAAAACCTGCAGAGTTATAAAGGCCAACTATTTTCAAAAAATATATTGAGGTAAGGCTATGAAGAGGCATTGAAGGCAAGGCAGAATTGCAGGAAACTGATTTCAGGAGGTAGACTGGAATTGCATTTAAAGCATAGGAAAAGAGGCAGAACGTCGACAATGATGCACTTGGCCAAAAAGGGCATATGCGTTTTTTCCTGAATATATTCAGGAAAAAACGCATATGCCCTTTTTGGCCAACCAAGCAAGCTTGCAAAGGAAATCTGCACTACAATGAAGTCTCAATTCCCCCCTGTCAAAAGGGCCATCTGAAAAAAGTGTAAAATCCAGAAAGGCAGGACAGGCCATGGAGAACTGGGAGCCTGGTTATGCTGATGGGCGGGATGTAAATTGCCAACAGCCACTGGGGATAAGTGTATGGTGTTTCCTAAAACATCTAAAAAACAAAGCAACAGAGCCTAGGGCACTTCCACTTATGGTCCTATAGCTTAGGGAAATTAAAATCAAAAAGACACAGCCACCCCAAAATTTAGGATAGCTCTGTTTACAAGAAACTCATTTACGGTACAAGTTCAATATCGGAGAGAGTGAAAAATGGACAAAGAAGTTGTGGTACTTATGTACAATGCAATATCAGTCAGGAATGAAATCTATGTCATCAGGCCCGTAGCAGCATAATGAGTGGATTCAGGTATGATGATTCTAACTGAAATAAGTCACACAGAAAAAGAAACATCATAAGTTATCACTAATACACGGAATGTAAACTTGGCTACACAGGAACTGGATTACAAAACAGAACAGGGTCTCAAATTTAGAAAACAACTTATGCTTGCTTCAGGGGAAAGGTGAGTTGGGGTGCTGCATAAAACCAGAGATTGAAATGAGCACAGATAAAGTTCCTTAAGCCAAACATGTAATAGACAAGAGCTACTCCTTGCTCAAAGAAATGGGCTCAAAACCCCATAATAAACGCCTAAATATGTAGCTGACTAGTAAGTATCTTATAACCTATGGATTGCTATGTCTCTGAAAGAGAATCAAGCGTGTGTACAGGGGTATAAACGCAGCAGGGATAGGATTGGAGAGGTTCGGTGAGCAAATGAAGACCCTTTGAAGTCATATTGCATGGTACCCATTCCACGGGTCTCAACTCTCCAGGTTTAAGGGATTCTTCCTTCAGCTAAAGCATGCATGTGGAACCCAGAGTATGATCAACCGTGTGATCGGGAGACGTGTTCAAATATGTCTCAGTTTTCGTCCCCTGGTACTCGGGTGCAACATTCCAGACGCTTTACTAACACTCTCCCGACTTGGAGAGTCAGTGCCTTTAACCTCCTGTTTGGCTCAGTTTGCAATTTCTGCGGAAGATGAACAGGAATAGGGAGGACCAATGAGAGACTAGCTGGAGGTGTCTGGACGGGCAAATATAACTCTCATTTCCCACCAGGAAGAGGAATTAACCAGAGGCTCAGCGTGCTGTGCCGGAACCAGATTAGGGTCTGAAACAATCCTGCGGTGTTGCGGCCAGATCACAAGAAAGCGAGTTGAAGAAAGGAGCTCAGGGGCACTATAATTCACAAACCTGCAGAGTTATAAATGACAGCTATCGTCCAAAAATATACTGAAGTAAGGCTGCCAAGAGGACTTGAAAGCGGGGCAGAATTGCAGGAAACCGAATTCAGGTTGTAGACTGGAATTGCATTTAAAGCATAGGAAAAGAGGCAGAACGTCCACAATGATGCACTTGGCCAAAAAGGGCGTATGCGTTTTTTCCTGAATATATTCAGGAAAAAACGCATACGCCCTTTTTGGCCAACCAAGCAAGCTTGCAAAGAAATCTGCACTACAATGAAGTCTCACTATCCCCCTGTCAAAAGGGCCATCTGAAAAAAGTGTAAAATCCAGAAAGGCAGGACAGGCCATGGAGAACTGGGAGCCTTGTTATGCTGATGGGCGGGATGTAAATTGCAAACAGCCACTCGGGAAAAGTGTATGGTGTTTCCTGAAACATCTAAAAAACAAAGCAACAGAGCCTAGGGCACTTCCACTTATGGTCCTATAGCTTAGGGAAATTAAAATGAAAAAAACACAGCCACCCCAAAATTTCGGACGGCTCTGTTTACAGGAACCTCTTCTGCAGCACAAGTTAAATATGCCAGAGAGCAAATAATGGATAAAGAAGTTGCGGTACTTACGTACAACAGAATACCTCTCAGCAATGAAAACTATGTCACCAGGCCCGTACCAGCATAATGAGTGGATTGAGGCATGGTGATTCTAAGTGAAAAAAGTCACACAGAAGAAGAAACATCATAAGGCACCACTAATACATGGAATGAGAACTTGGCTACACATGAACTGAATTACAAAACAGAACAGGGTCTCAAATTTAGAAAACCAACTTATGCTTGCTTAAGGGGGAAGGTGAGTTGGGGTGCTGCATAAAACCAGAGTTTGAAATTAGCACAGATACCGTTCCATAAGCCAAATATTTAATAGACAAGACCTACCCCTTGCTCAAGGAAATGGACTCAACAATGAGGTATCACCTCACACCTGGTAGAATGGGCATCATCAGAAAATCTACAAAAAAAAATGCTGGAAAGGGTGTGGAGAAAAAGAACCCTCTTCCACTATTGTTGGGAATATAAATTGATACAGTCACTATGGAGAACAATATGGAGTTTCTTAAGAAACTAACAGTAGAATTACCATATGATACAGCAATCCCAGTTCTGTACATATACCCAGACAAAACCATAAATCAAAAAGAGACATTCACCGCAATGTTCATTGCCTCACTCTTTACAATATCGAGGTAATGGAAGCAACCTAAATGCCCACAGACAGACGGATGCATAAAGCTGTGGTACATATATAAAATGGAATATTACTAAGCCATGAAAAGGAATGAAATTGGGTCATTTGTCAAGACGTCGATGGATCTAGAGAGTGTCATACAGAGTGAAGTAAGTCAGAAAGAGAAAAACAAATCTTGTATATTCATGCATATATGTGGAACCTAGAAAAACTGTACAGGTTAACCATTTTGCAAGGCATAAATAGAGCAACAGATGTAGACAACAAACGTATGGACAACAAGGGTGGAAAGCTGTTGGGGGGGTGGTTGTGGGAGGAGTTGAGAGACTGGGATTGGCATGTATATATTTATATGTATAAAATAGGTAACCAATAAGAACCTGCTGTATAAAAATATAAAATAAAATTCAAAATTAAAACGAAAATTTAAAAAAAAAAACAGAAAAAACAATTATTCCCTTCACATACATGTATTTATATGAATAAATTATTTCCATGCTTATATCTGTAAATACAAAAAAGAGGAATAAAATCTACCTTGAACCAAAAACGAAAAAGAGAAAAAAAAACACAGAACCCACCAGTTCCACAGAGGAAAACCGTATCAGGGCACTTGCTCCAGTTGTAAACAATTCTGAAGTTGATCAGTGGTGGGGAATCGTCTCCCATTCAGCCAGCAGCCCCCACACAACAAGCATCCTCATTGCAAAGCTGGGGCACCATTCTGAGGCATCTGTGAGTAAACGTGAGCTGAGCCCCAGGCCAGTTGCTGCTGAACTATTCCCACCCGTCCCAGGTAAAACACCTGAATATATACAAGGACTTGAAAGCGTAGAGGAAGGGCCATAGAGCCACACGAGTGACAGCATGCCGGCCGACTTGGTGCCTGCAGGCCAGCCAGGATGGTCCTGGCCCTGGGTGCTCTTCTGGAAGATTTCCATTTCCCTGCCTGAGATACCCGTCCTGTCCCTGCCCCCACTGCTTTTTTCCTTCCTCACCTCTGCCCAGGGAGAAATTCCAGCAGCAGGTATAGGTGACACATCCTCTTCTTTAGCAGGTGGCAGCCTGGCAACTGCTGCAGAAAGTCCAGCAGAGCGTCACTCACACTGGGCCACCCACAAAGCCGTGGCCTCTCACTCCCTCCGACCAGCCCAGCCCCGAGACTGCTGACAGGGCAGAGAAAATGGCGTCAGGCACGGCTGCAGGACCTCTTGCTGCCTGGAGTGGTATTTATATTGATCTCAACCCAGGCACACCTGGGGAGGGCTGGCCGGCACGGTAAGGCTGCCCAGGTCAGCCAATCATCACCCCTCAGGGGCTCACAGTTGCAGAAAATGGAACTTGCTGAACCGGCCAGGTCCAAGGAACAGGTGTGGGCTCCTGAGAGTCAGGATAGACAAGGGGCTGCAGCTTTGGCTTGTTTTCTAATCATTTTATCTGGCCCATGAGTGGGAGACAACTTCAAGAAAACCCTCTCCTAATGAGAGGAACCCAGGAGTCAGGGAGAGGAGGGGTGGGTGGTGGTTGGAGACAGAGGCCTGGTGCCCCGGGTGCAGTGGAAGTCTCTGGAAGACCAGGTGGAGGGAGGCCGCACAGAGTGATGCCCAGGGTCACAGACCTGTCGCAGCTGCTGTTTGTTAGTTCAAGTCCTGCTCTGAGGTGCTCTGTGTCAGCTCTGAGCGACAGGTGAGCTGGGGGTGCTCTGCAATGAGGGCTATGTGCACGGTTCCTGTGTGCCCAGCCCTGCCACGGTACCTGCAAGGGTAGCTCTGTATCCTGGGAGGGGCCTGACCACGAGAGCCCCGTGGGCTGGGGTGGGGGTGGGGTACCTGCCCAGGTGAGCTCCATATTCTGGGATTGGTCTGACCACGAGAGCCCCATGGGCTGCTGGGGACCTGGTAAAGGATGTCAGGACAGTCAGTGAAGCCACCGAGGATATACCTCCAGCTGCTCCTAATTCCTACACCCTGCTGGTCATTCTACCAACCACCAGGACATGGTATTCTGTATTAGTCTTCAATGATGCCTTCTTTTGTATTCCATTAGTCCCAGAGTCACAAGAAATTTTGGCTTGTGAGTGGCAGGACTCAACATACAACTAAAACAATACTTCCGGGCCGTCTTGCCCCAAGGGTGCAAAAATTCCCACACCATCTTTGGGGAAAGCTTAGCTAAAGACCTAAAAGTTCTACCTCTGGAAAAGGAAACCCTCCTTCAGTACACAGACGACATTCTGATCGCCAGCCCTACTAAGGAGGCCTCTGAACTACCAAGCCAATAAAGGATAGAAGTTGTCCAAGAAAAAGCTCAAATATCACAGACTGCGGTGACCTGCCTGGGCTTCATTCTCACAGAAGGTCGGAGAAGCCCATCCCAGGAAAGGAAAGAAACCATTTTCAGCCTTACCCCTTTCTAAAACTAGAAGACAGCTTAGGGGTTCCTGGGGAGGCCAGGGTTTGCTGCTTCTGGATCCCTAACTACAGTCTACTAGCTGGGCCTCTATATGAAACACTGAAAGGAAAAGATGATGATCCTTTTGAATAGAATCCAGAAGTGGCCTTTCAAGAATGGAAAGAGCAGTCAATTCAGACCCTTGCCCTGGAACTCCCTAATTTAGCTAAACCCTTTGACCTTTACATTCCCGGTGAAAGGTGAATCGCCATTGGAGAATTAGTGCAAAAACTGGGACCACTTGAAATGGAACAATGCAAGAATGCCATCCAGGTAGGATAAACTACGGTCACCAAGGGGCTTGGCCAACTGCCACATCTGGCCAAGATACTGGCGGTATCTAAAAACCTGGAAATCAGCAGCCCCAAAGGTCACCTCCCTCCTAAGGGAAAAGGACCCCACGTGGTGATCCTAACCACCAACCATGCCCTGAAGTTTCAGGGTTCGCTCTGTGGGCACACCAACCTCGAGTGAGGAGGCCTTCCAACTTCAACATCCAGAGAGATAACCGGGGGCAACAGGGCACCATGACGACTCATGTGAACATCACTTGACCTGGAGTTTCTCTCATAAAACAACAAGAGTGTGTCCCAAAAGAGTAGACTACTGCTTGCAGGACTTACTGCACCCAGAGGGGAGCTAATAATCTTGGCGGGGGAACCGTATATCACACTGTCACCATAGAAAAGCCTACAGACACCGTGATGATGGTGGCCAATAAGACTGGCTGGACTCCTGTTTACTTCAAAAGGCTGTTGACTCAGTGGCCATCATGGTCCTTGATCACCACCGACCCTGGACTGTCTGGGAGTTGAGCGGGCAGGGCTCTGACACCTGGTGCTGTTTGTACGTTAATTCAGGGGCCTAATTGAAGAAAGCACAGACTACTGGTCAGAGCATCTAGGCTGGCAGAAACGGTCAGCCTAAGGTGGCCGAACAAATGTGGGGCGGGGTGAAACCGGCCCCCACAGCGTCTCTGCACATCTCTTTCCTGGACCCTTAAAGGTCATTAGAATCTATAACACTTCCAATGCTGGTGCTCAGGTGGACGAGCAGGGAGGCAGGGGGCCTGGGGACAATCAACGTCACCTGGAGGCTGCTGGGGAGAAGCTCTGACCCTCGCCCCCGGGTATGAGGGCTCCCAACTCAGCACCCAGCAGTTACAGAAGAAGGGTCTGCACCCTCAGCACTCCAAGAATGAGGAACGGGACAAAAGGCAGAGGAGGGGTTTGTCCCCAGCAAAGCCCATTAAAAATCCCTGGGAGATAAAAATAGAATCTGGGCAATAAAGTCAAGTCTAACCATTTTTATCCTTTGTGCTTTGTCTAATTTCATGTGCTCCTAGGGTCCCGCATGCAGAGGTTCCACACCCGGCACTTCAGACCAGATTTCCTAGTGCAGAATGGCTGGGACGACACCTCAGCTCCTGGGGCCCGGTGCAGACTCCACGATACAGAGCCTGAGCTGCAGCCAACCCGGCCCTCGAGAGCTCCGCCCCCTCCCTCCCACTGACTCTGACAGGATCTCTACACAGCAGCCCAGCCCACAGCCCAGGGGGTAGTGCATGCTCTCACCTCTCCATTCTCTGATCAAAATATAAAGTTTCCTTTGCTTGTGAACCAAACTCAGTCTCGATCTGTTGGCCCCAATGACACTGGGCAGGGGGACACTTGTTGGGGTCCACTCTGGAGGATCAGTAACAGAAATTGAGACTATTGTAACCTCAATGAACAGATGTGTGAGCCAAACTGTAGTTAACATAGAACAGTGTATAAGGCTCGGGTAAAATAAGATGTTTCTAACACTTCCATTTGATATTTCCATCACTTTATTATAAGCAAGTTCAGTGAAAAGGTTTGTCTTATTTGTCAGGTCAATATTAGAGAAACGAAGTGATTTCTTTCCAAGGATGTACATCTAATAATCTTGGCTAAAGCTTCAATCTTGTTTTAAATGCTTTTCCATTGAAAATGATACCTCTCTTTCAGCTCCCCCATTTCTGAGAAGTATAAAATCTTATAATTTATTATTACCAAAGGGGAAAGGTGGGAGGAGGGATAAATTAACAGTTTGGGATTAACACATACACACTGCTATGTATAAAATAGATCATCAACAAGGAACTACTGTATAGCACAGGGAACTACACTCAACATTTGGCAATAAGCTATAAGGGGAAATAATCTGAAAAAGAATAGATATTTTTATTGACATCATCTATCAATGACAGTTAAAGTGTAACCTAAGGGAAGCTGGTGGTGAGTGCTTCTGACCCTGAAGACTTCAATCATCTAAAGTTTGGACTCTGCCTACTTCCCAAGGCCCTTAATGAACATATGTGTAGCCGTAGCTTAAAAAATTCCCCAGTTTGGGTTTCGGGGAGACACTGATTTTGAAAAAGCCCTGGTGTTCTCCTTACATGAATGGGACTCTTCCTACTGCTAAAACATGTCTGTCACACCCAGAGGATGGTATACCGTCTGATCGGGAAGAGTTTGGAAAAGGCATCTCATCTCCTCATCTCCTGGTGCTCGGGTTCACCCCTCCAGCGTCTTTACTAACAGTCTCCCCACTTGGAGATGTCAGCACTGTCAACATCCTGTTGTGTACAGTTTGGAATTTGTCCAGAGGATGAAGCGGAAGGATGAAGAACAATGAGAGACAAGTCCTAGGTGTTCAGACAGGCACATGTCACTCTAATTTCCAATCAGGAAGACGAATTGACCAAAGGCTAGGGTTGCCCATGGAAACAGTATAGGGCTTGAGGAAATCCCGCTGCTTTGTGGCCAGTTCCCATAAACACAAGTTGAACAATGGAACTCAGGGGCAGTAAAATTCACGAAACTGCAGAGTTGAAAATATCCATCACTGAAAAATGTCTTGAGGAAAGTCAGAGAAAAGGACTTGTAAGCAAGGGAGAATGGCAGGAAAGGGATTTGAGGAGGCAGAAAGGACTCGCCATTAAGCACAAGAAAAGGAGCTGAATATTGCCAACATTGCAGTTGGCCAAAAAGGGTGTATGCGTTTTTTTCTGTATATATTCAAGAAAAGGGCATACACTTTTTTAGCCAACCAAACAGGTGGGCACTGGAAGTCAATACTACAAAAGATATCACTTCGCATCTGTCAGAAGAGCCATCCTCATAAAGCGTAAACAACAGAAATGCAGGACAGGGCAAGGAGAAGAGGGAGCCCTGTGAGACTTATAGTGGAAATGTATATTGCCAACGGCCATTCTGGAGAAGTGTATTGTGTTTACTAAAGCATCTAAAAAATGAGCTACAGAGCATAGGGCACTTGCACTCATGGGCGTATATCTTGGGAAAAACAAAAATCGAGAGGACACAGGCACCCCAATGTTTACCCCCTCTCTGTTTAAAAGATCCTCGACTAGGATATAACTTAAATGTCTCTGGAGGGAAAAAATGGATAGAGATGTGGTACTTAGGTAGAGTGGAATATTATTCAGCCTGGAAATCAATGAAATATGGCCAGTTGTAACAACTCCGGAGGAGTTACGTATGATCTTTCTAAGTGACATAATTCAAAAAGAAAAAGACACATATCATAAGATATCACTTAAAGGTGGAATCCAAAATGGCTACACATGAAATAAATTACAAAACAAAAACATAGTCAAATATGTAGAAAACACGCATAAGGCTGCTAAACGGGAAAGGTGGGGAGGGGTGAGGCATCATCCAGGAGGTTGAAATTAGCAAAGATACCATTCCAAATACCAAACTGATAATCAACAAGGCCCACACGGTAGCTAAAAGAACTGAACTCAGCACACTCAAGTCACCGGAAAAGAATATATACGACTGGTAAGAATCTGAAAAAGAATTTACTGATGTCTCTCTGTACGTGAATCAAGTGGATGTACAGCAGCAAGAAACAGAGCTTTGAAAATCAGCTGTAACCAATATAGTAATAAATTGAAAAAAATAAACGACAGAGAGACAGAGAAAACCTCTTACAACTTTTCCTCAGGGACGGTGATGCAACATGGATTGAACACATCTAGACCCACAGCAGGATGAGACATAAGGCTGGAAACTGTTTGCACTAAGAGAAATGTGAGGTTGGGTGAGGAAATGCACACCCTTTAAAGTAATACTACCTGGTACCCATTCAATGGGTCCCAAATCTGCAGGTTCAAGGGATCTTCCTACAGCTAAAACATGCATGGAAAACCCAGAGGACTGTACACCATGTGATCGGGAGATGTGTCTAAAATGCAGCTCATTTATCCTCTCCTGGTGCTCCTGTTCACCATTCCAGCCACGTTACTTAGAATCTCCCCACTTGGAGAATCAGCACATTTCAACTTCTGTTTCACACATTTTGCAAATTGTGAGGAGGATGAACGGGAAGAGGGGGAACCAATGAGAGAATAGTTGTAGGGGTTTGGACGGGCACATATCACTCTAATTTCCCATTAAGAATAAGAATTGAAAAAAGGCTCAGCCCGCCTCGCCGGAGCCAAAATAGGGCCTGAAGCAATCCTGCGGGTTTGAGGCCAGCTCACAAAAGAGCAACTTATAAAATGGAGCTCAGGGTCACTGCAATTCACAAACCTGCAGAGTTATAAATGAAAACTAACGTCCAAAAATATGTTGAGGTAAGGCAAAGAAGAGGATCTGAATGCAAGACAGAATTGCAAGAAACAGATTTCAAGAGATAGATTGGACTCGTCTTTAAAGCACATGAAAAGCGGCAGAATTTCGACAATGATGCAGTTGGCCCAAAAGGGCGTATGCGTTTTTTCCTGATTATATCCAGGAAAAAACGCATACGCACTTTATGGGCAACGAAGCAAGCAAGCAATGCAAATGTGCACAACAAAGAAGTCTCATTTCCCACCGGTCAAAAGGGCCATCCTAAAAAATTGTAAAAACCAGAAATGCAGGACAGGCCATGGAGAACAGGGAGCCTTTATACGCTGATGGGCAGTGTGTGAACTGCCGAGAGCCACTCTGGAGAAGTGTATGGTGGTTCCTAAATCATCTAAAAAACAGAGCTACAGAGCATAGGACACTTCCAATCATGGGAGTATATCTAGGGAAGTCTAAAAATCAACAAGACACAAGCACACCACTGTTTAGGGCTACTCTGTTTACAAGAACCTCAACTTCAGTACACCTTACATATCCCAGGAAAGAGAACAATGGATAAAGAAGATGTGGTACTTATGTACAATGGAATATCTCTTCACCATGAAATCAAGGTAATAAGGCTAGTAGAAGGATAAAGAGTGGATTTAGGTCCGATAATACTACTTGAAATAAGTCAAACAGAAAAAGAAACATATCATAAGATATCACTTATACAGGGAGGGTAAATATGGTTGCACAAGAAATGAATTACAGAACAGAACGGTGTCTCACATGTAGAAAACACACTTATGTCAGCTTAAGGGGAAAGGAGAGGTGGGGTGATGCATAAAACCAGAGTTTGAAATTAGCACAGATACCGTTCAATAAACCAAATAGATATTAGACAAGATCTACACCTTGCTCAATGAACTGGCCTCAACACACCCTATACACCGCAGAGAAATATATCTGAGTAATAAGAATCTTAAAACCCATGTATTGATATATCTCCATAAGGGAATCAAGTGTGTGCAGAGCGGCACAAACACAGCAGTGAAAATGAGCTAAACCCCATTATAGAAATAAATTTTAAAAACAAAATGCAGAAACAATGAAAGAGAGAAAAATTCTTACAAAATTTGCTCAGGGGCTGTGATGCAACCTGGATTGACCACATATAAACCCACAGCTGGATAAGACATAAGGCTGCACACTTGGGGCTGAGAGGATTGGTGAGCTTTGGTGAGCAACTGCCAAAAGTTTAATGCAATACTTCATGCTACTCATTCCAAGGGTCCCAAAACTCCAGGTTGAAGGGAATCTTCCTACAGCTAAACCATGCTTGGGAAACCCAGCGACTGGTATACCATATGATCGGGAAAGGTTTCTAAAACGCACCTCATTTTTCCTCTCCTGGGACTCCAGATCGACATTCCAGCCGCTTTACTAACAATATCCCCACATGGAGAGTCAATGCCTTTAAGTTCTGGTATCGCACAGTCTGCAGTTAGTGCGGAGGATGAATGGGAATAGGGGGAACCAGTGAGAAACTAGCTGTAGCAGTTTCAATGGGCACATGTCACTCTAATTTCACATCAGTAAGAAGAATAAACCAAAGGCACAGCAAGGTGCCCCAGAAGAAGAATAGGGCCTGAAGGAATCCTGTGGTTATGAGGCAAGATCACAAAAATAAGAGCTGAAAAATGGAGCTAAGGCCCACTGCAATTCAAAAACCTGCAGAGTTATAAAGGCCAACTATTTTCAAAAAATATATTGAGGTAAGGCTATGAAGAGGCATTGAAGGCAAGGCAGAATTGCAGGAAACTGATTTCAGGAGGTAGACTGGAATTGCATTTAAAGCATAGGAAAAGAGGCAGAACGTCGACAATGATGCACTTGGCCAAAAAGGGCATATGCGTTTTTTCCTGAATATATTCAGGAAAAAACGCATATGCCCTTTTTGGCCAACCAAGCAAGCTTGCAAAGGAAATCTGCACTACAATGAAGTCTCAATTCCCCCCTGTCAAAAGGGCCATCTGAAAAAAGTGTAAAATCCAGAAAGGCAGGACAGGCCATGGAGAACTGGGAGCCTGGTTATGCTGATGGGCGGGATGTAAATTGCCAACAGCCACTGGGGATAAGTGTATGGTGTTTCCTGAAACATCTAAAAAACAAAGCAACAGAGCCTAGGGCACTTCCACTTATGGTCCTATAGCTTAGGGAAATTAAAATCAAAAAGACACAGCCACCCCAAAGTTTGGGACGGCTCTGTTTACAAGAAACTCGTTTACGGTACAAGTTCAATATCGCAGAAAGTGAAAAATGGATAAAGAAGTTGTGGTACTTACATACAATGCAATATCACTCAGCAATGAAATCTATGTCATCAGACCCGTAGCAGCATAATGAGTGGATTCAGGTATGATGATTCTAACTGAAATAAGTCACACAGAAAAAGAAACATCATAAGATATCACTAATACACAGAATGTAAACTTGGCAACACAGGAACTGGATTACAAAAGAGAACAGGGTCTCAAATTTAGAAAACCAACTTATGCTTGCTTAAGGGGAAAGGTGAGTTGGGGTGCTGCATAAAACCAGAGATTGAAATCAGCACAGATAAAGTTCCTTAAGCCAAATATGTAATAGACAAGAGCTACTCCTTGCTCAACGAAATGGACTCAACACCCCATATGAAACGCCTAAGAATGTACCTGACTAGTAAGCATCTTAAAACCTATGGATTGCTATGTCTCTGAAAGAGAATCAAGCATGTGTACAGTGGCATAAATGTAGCAGTGATAGGATTAGAGAGGTTCGGTGAGCAAATGAAGACCCTTTGAAGTCATATTGCATGGTACCCATTCCACGGGTCTCAACTCTCCAGGTTTAAGGGATTCTTCCTTCAGCTAAAACATGCATGTGGAACCCAGAGTATGATCAACCATGTGATCGGGAGACGTGTTCCAATATGTCTCAGTTCTCGTCCCCTGGTACTCGGGAGCAACATTCCAGACGCTTTACTAACACTCTCCCGACTTGGAGAGTCAGTGCCTTTAACCTCCTGTTTGGCCCAGTTTGCAATTTCTGCGGAAGATGAACAGGAATAGGGAGAACCAATGAGAGACTAGCTGGAGGTGTCTGGACGGGCAAATTTAACTATCATTTCCCACCAGGAAGAGGAATTAACCAAAGGCTCAGTGTGCCGTGCCGGAAACAGATTAGGGCCTGAAGCAATCCTGCGGTGTTGCGGCCAGCTCACAAGAAAGCGAGTTGAAGAAAGGAGCTCAGGGGCACTGTAATTCACAAACCTGCAGAGTTATAAATGACAGCTATCGTCCAAAAATATACTGAAGTAAGGCTGCCAAGAGGACTTGAAAGCGGGGCAGAATTGCAGGAAACCGATTTCAGGAGGTAGACTTGAATTGCATTTAAAGCATAGGAAAAGAGGCAGAACGTCGACAATGATGCACTTGGCCAAAAAGGACGTAAGCGTTTTTTCCTGAATATATTCAGGAAAAAACGCATACGTCCTTTTTGGCCAACCAAGCAAGCTTGCAAAGCAAATCTGCACTACAATGAAGTCTCACTTTCCCCCGGTCAAAAGGGCCATCTGAAAAAAGTGTAAAATCCAGAAAGGCAGGACAGGCCATGGAGAACTGGGAGCCTTGTTATGCTGATGGGCGGGATGTAAATTGCAAACAGCCACTCGGGAGAAGTGTATGGTGTTTCCTGAAACATCTAAAAAACAAAGCAACAGAGCCTAGGGCACTTCCACTTATGGTCCTATAGCTTAGGGAAATTAAAATGAAAAAAACACAGCCACCCCAAAATTTCGGATGGCTCTGTTTACAGGAACCTCTTCTGCAGCACAAGTTAAATATGCCAGAGAGCAAATAATGGATAAAGAAGTTGCGGTACTTACGTACAACAGAATACCTCTCAGCAATGAAAACTATGTCACCAGGCCCGTACCAGCATAATGAGTGGATTGAGGCATGGTGATTCTAAGTGAAAAAAGTCACACAGAAGAAGAAACATCATAAGGCACCACTAATACATGGAATGAGAACTTGGCTACACATGAACTGAATTACAAAACAGAACAGGGTCTCAAATTTAGAAAACCAACTTATGCTTGCTTAAGGGGGAAGGTGAGTTGGGGTGCTGCATAAAACCAGAGTTTGAAATTAGCACAGATACCGTTCCATAAGCCAAATATTTAATAGACAAGACCTACCCCTTGCTCAAGGAAATGGACTCAACAATGAGGTATCACCTCACACCTGGTAGAATGGGCATCATCAGAAAATCTACAAAAAAAAATGCTGGAAAGGGTGTGGAGAAAAAGAACCCTCTTCCACTATTGTTGGGAATATAAATTGATACAGTCACTATGGAGAACAATATGGAGTTTCTTAAGAAACTAACAGTAGAATTACCATATGATACAGCAATCCCAGTTCTGTACATATACCCAGACAAAACCATAAATCAAAAAGAGACATTCACCGCAATGTTCATTGCCTCACTCTTTACAATATCGAGGTAATGGAAGCAACCTAAATGCCCACAGACAGACGGATGCATAAAGCTGTGGTACATATATAAAATGGAATATTACTAAGCCATGAAAAGGAATGAAATTGGGTCATTTGTCAAGACGTCGATGGATCTAGAGAGTGTCATACAGAGTGAAGTAAGTCAGAAAGAGAAAAACAAATCTTGTATATTCATGCATATATGTGGAACCTAGAAAAACTGTACAGGTTAACCATTTTGCAAGGCATAAATAGAGCAACAGATGTAGACAACAAACGTATGGACAACAAGGGTGGAAAGCTGTTGGGGGGGTGGTTGTGGGAGGAGTTGAGAGACTGGGATTGGCATGTATATATTTATATGTATAAAATAGGTAACCAATAAGAACCTGCTGTATAAAAATATAAAATAAAATTCAAAATTAAAACGAAAATTTAAAAAAAAAACAGAAAAAACAATTATTCCCTTCACATACATGTATTTATATGAATAAATTATTTCCATGCTTATATCTGTAAATACAAAAAAGAGGAATAAAATCTACCTTGAACCAAAAACGAAAAAGAGAAAAAAAAACACAGAACCCACCAGTTCCACAGAGGAAAACCGTATCAGGGCACTTGCTCCAGTTGTAAACAATTCTGAAGTTGATCAGTGGTGGGGAATCGTCTCCCATTCAGCCAGCAGCCCCCACACAACAAGCATCCTCATTGCAAAGCTGGGGCACCGTTCTGAGGCATCTGTGAGTAAACGTGAGCTGAGCCCCAGGCCAGTTGCTGCTGAACTATTCCCACCCGTCCCAGGTAAAACACCTGAATATATACAAGGACTTGAAAGCGTAGAGGAAGGGCCATAGAGCCACACGAGTGACAGCATGCCGGCCGACTTGGTGCCTGCAGGCCAGCCAGGATGGTCCTGGCCCTGGGTGCTCTTCTGGAAGATTTCCATTTCCCTGCCTGAGATACCCGTCCTGTCCCTGCCCCCACTGCTTTTTTCCTTCCTCACCTCTGCCCAGGGAGAAATTCCAGCAGCAGGTATAGGTGACACATCCTCTTCTTTAGCAGGTGGCAGCCTGGCAACTGCTGCAGAAAGTCCAGCAGAGCCCTACTCACACTGGGCCACCCACAAAGCCGTGGCCTCTCACTCCCTCCCACCAGCCCAGCCCCGAGACTGCTGACAGGGCAGAGAAAATGGCGTCAGGCACGGCTGCAGGACCTCTTGCTGCCTGGAGTGGTATTTATATTGATCTCAACCCAGGCACACCTGGGGAGGGCTGGCCGGCACGGTAAGGCTGCCCAGGTCAGCCAATCATCACCCCTCAGGGGCTCACAGTTGCAGAAAATGGAACTTGCTGAACCGGCCAGGTCCAAGGAACAGGTGTGGGCTCCTGAGAGTCAGGATAGACAAGGGGCTGCAGCTTTGGCTTGTTTTCTAATCATTTTATCTGGCCCATGAGTGGGAGACAACTTCAAGAAAACCCTCTCCTAATGAGAGGAACCCAGGAGTCAGGGAGAGGAGGGGTGGGTGGTGGTTGGAGACAGAGGCCTGGTGCCCCGGGTGCAGTGGAAGTCTCTGGAAGACCAGGTGGAGGGAGGCCGCACAGAGTGATGCCCAGGGTCACAGACCTGTCGCAGCTGCTGTTTGTTAGTTCAAGTCCTGCTCTGAGGTGCTCTGTGTCAGCTCTGAGCGACAGGTGAGCTGGGGGTGCTCTGCAATGAGGGCTATGTGCACAGTTCCTGTGTGCCCAGCCCTGCCACGGTACCTGCAAGGGTAGCTCTGTATCCTGGGAGGGGCCTGACCACGAGAGCCCCGTGGGCTGGGGTGGGGGTGGGGTACCTGCCCAGGTGAGCTCCATATTCTGAGATTGGTCTGACCACGAGAGCCCCATGGGCTGCTGGGGACCTGGTAAAGGATGTCAGGACAGTCAGTGAAGCCACCGAGGATATACCTCCAGCTGCTCCTAATTCCTACACCCTGCTGGTCATTCTACCAACCACCAGGACATGGTATTCTGTATTAGTCTTCAATGATGCCTTCTTTTGTATTCCATTAGTCCCAGAGTCACAAGAAATTTTGGCTTGTGAGTGGCAGGACTCAACATACAACTAAAACAATACTTCCAGGCCGTCTTGCCCCAAGGGTGCAAAAATTCCCACACCATCTTTGGGGAAAGCTTAGCTAAAGACCTAAAAGTTCTACCTCTGGAAAAGGAAACCCTCCTTCAGTACACAGACGACATTCTGATCGCCAGCCCTACTAAGGAGGCCTCTGAACTACCAAGCCAATAAAGGATAGAAGTTGTCCAAGAAAAAGCTCAAATATCACAGACTGCGGTGACCTGCCTGGGCTTCATTCTCACAGAAGGTCGGAGAAGCCCATCCCAGGAAAGGGAAGAAACCATTTTCAGCCTTACCCCTTTCTAAAACTAGAAGACAGCTTAGGGGTTCCTGGGGAGGCCAGGGTTTGCTGCTTCTGGATCCCTAACTACAGTCTACTAGCTGGGCCTCTATATGAAACACTGAAAGGAAAAGATGATGATCCTTTTGAATAGAATCCAGAAGTGGCCTTTCAAGAATGGAAAGAGCAGTCAATTCAGACCCTTGCCCTGGAACTCCCTAATTTAGCTAAACCCTTTGACCTTTACATTCCCGGTGAAAGGTGAATCGCCATTGGAGAATTAGTGCAAAAACTGGGACCACTTGAAATGGAACAATGCAAGAATGCCATCCAGGTAGGATAAACTATGGTCACCAAGGGGCTTGGCCAACTGCCACATCTGGCCAAGATACTGGCGGTATCTAAAAACCTGGAAATCAGCAGCCCCAAAGGTCACCTCCCTCCTAAGGGAAAAGGACCCCACGTGGTGATCCTAACCACCAACCATGCCCTGAAGTTTCAGGGTTCGCTCTGTGGGCACACCAACCTCGAGTGAGGAGGCCTTCCAACTTCAACATCCAGAGAGATAACCGGGGGCAACAGGGCACCATGACGACTCATGTGAACATCACTTGACCTGGAGTTTCTCTCATAAAACAACAAGAGTGTGTCCCAAAAGAGTAGACTACTGCTTGCAGGACTTACTGCACCCAGAGGGGAGCTAATAATCTTGGCGGGGGAACCGTATATCACACTGTCACCATAGAAAAGCCTACAGACACCGTGATGATGGTGGCCAATAAGACTGGCTGGACTCCTGTTTACTTCAAAAGGCTGTTGACTCAGTGGCCATCATGGTCCTTGATCACCACCGACCCTGGACTGTCTGGGAGTTGAGCGGGCAGGGCTCTGACACCTGGTGCTGTTTGTACGTTAATTCAGGGGCCTAATTGAAGAAAGCACAGACTACTGGTCAGAGCATCTAGGCTGGCAGAAATGGTCAGCCTAAGGTGGCCGAACAAATGTGGGGCGGGGTGAAACCGGCCCCCACAGCGTCTCTGCACATCTCTTTCCTGGACCCTTAAAGGTCATTAGAATCTATAACACTTCCAATGCTGGTGCTCAGGTGGACGAGCAGGGAGGCAGGGGGCCTGGGGACAATCAACGTCACCTGGAGGCTGCTGGGGAGAAGCTCTGACCCTCGCCCCCGGGTATGAGGGCTCCCAACTCAGCACCCAGCAGTTACAGAAGAAGGGTCTGCACCCTCAGCACTCCAAGAATGAGGAACGGGACAAAAGGCAGAGGAGGGGTTTGTCCCCAGCAAAGCCCATTAAAAATCCCTGGGAGATAAAAATAGAATCTGGGCAATAAAGTCAAGTCTAACCATTTTTATCCTTTGTGCTTTGTCTAATTTCATGTGCTCCTAGGGTCCCGCATGCAGAGGTTCCACACCCGGCACTTCAGACCAGATTTCCTAGTGCAGAATGGCTGGGACGACACCTCAGCTCCTGGGGCCCAGTGCAGACTCCACGATACAGAGCCTGAGCTGCAGCCAACCCGGCCCTCGAGAGCTCCGCCCCCTCCCTCCCACTGACTCTGACAGGATCTCTACACAGCAGCCCAGCCCACAGCCCAGGGGGTAGTACATGCTCTCACCTCTCCATTCTCTGATCAAAATATAAAGTTTCCTTTGCTTGTGAACCAAACTCAGTCTCGATCTGTTGGCCCCAATGACACTGGGCAGGGGGACACTTGTTGGGGTCCACTCTGGAGGATCAGTAACAGAAATTGAGACTATTGTAACCTCAATGAACAGATGTGTGAGCCAAACTGTAGTTAACATAGAACAGTGTATAAGGCTCGGGTAAAATAAGATGTTTCTAACACTTCCATTTGATATTTCCATCACTTTATTATAAGCAAGTTCAGTGAAAAGGTTTGTCTTATTTGTCAGGTCAATATTAGAGAAACGAAGTGATTTCTTTCCAAGGATGTACATCTAATAATCTTGGCTAAAGCTTCAATCTTGTTTTAAATGCTTTTCCATTGAAAATGATACCTCTCTTTCAGCTCCCCCATTTCTGAGAAGTATAAAATCTTATAATTTATTATTACCAAAGGGGAAAGGTGGGAGGAGGGATAAATTAACAGTTTGGGATTAACACATACACACTGCTATGTATAAAATAGATCATCAACAAGGAACTACTGTATAGCACAGGGAACTACACTCAACATTTTGCAATAAGCTATAAGGGGAAATAATCTGAAAAAGAATAGATATTTTTATTGACATCATCTATCAATGACAGTTAAAGTGTAACCTAAGGGAAGCTGGTGGTGAGTGCTTCTGACCCTGAAGACTTCAATCATCTAAAGTTTGGACTCTGCCTACTTCCCAAGGCCCTTAATGAACATATGTGTAGCCGTAGCTTAAAAAATTCCCCAGTTTGGGTTTCGGGGAGACACTGATTTTGAAAAAGCCCTGGTGTTCTCCTTACATGAATGGGACTCTTCCTACTGCTAAAACATGTCTGTCACACCCAGAGGATGGTATACTGTCTGATCGGGAAGAGTTTGGAAAAGGCATCTCATCTCCTCATCTCCTGGTGCTCGGGTTCACCCCTCCAGCGTCTTTACTAACAGTCTCCCCACTTGGAGATGTCAGCACTGTCAACATCCTGTTGTGTACAGTTTGGAATTTGTCCAGAGGATGAAGCGGAAGGATGAAGAACAATGAGAGACAAGTCCTAGGTGTTCAGACAGGCACATGTCACTCTAATTTCCAATCAGGAAGACGAATTGACCAAAGGCTAGGGTTGCCCATGGAAACAGTATAGGGCTTGAGGAAATCCCGCTGCTTTGTGGCCAGTTCCCATAAACACAAGTTGAACAATGGAACTCAGGGGCAGTAAAATTCACGAAACTGCAGAGTTGAAAATATCCATCACTGAAAAATGTCTTGAGGAAAGTCAGAGAAAAGGACTTGTAAGCAAGGGAGAATGGCAGGAAAGGGATTTGAGGAGGCAGAAAGGACTCGCCATTAAGCACAAGAAAAGGAGCTGAATATTGCCAACATTGCAGTTGGCCAAAAAGGGTGTATGCGTTTTTTTCTGTATATATTCAAGAAAAGGGCATACACTTTTTTAGCCAACCAAACAGGTGGGCACTGGAAGTCAATACTACAAAAGATATCACTTCGCATCTGTCAGAAGAGCCATCCTCATAAAGCGTAAACAACAGAAATGCAGGACAGGGCAAGGAGAAGAGGGAGCCCTGTGAGACTTATAGTGGAAATGTATATTGCCAACGGCCATTCTGGAGAAGTGTATTGTGTTTACTAAAGCATCTAAAAAATGAGCTACAGAGCATAGGGCACTTGCACTCATGGGCGTATATCTTGGGAAAAACAAAAATCGAGAGGACACAGTCACCCCAATGTTTACCCCCTCTCTGTTTAAAAGATCCTCGACTAGGATATAACTTAAATGTCTCTGGAGGGAAAAAATGGATAGAGATGTGGTACTTAGGTAGAGTGGAATATTATTCAGCCTGGAAATCAATGAAATATGGCCAGTTGTAACAACTCCGGAGGAGTTACGTATGATCTTTCTAAGTGACATAATTCAAAAAGAAAAAGACACATATCATAAGATATCACTTAAAGGTGGAATCCAAAATGGCTACACATGAAATAAATTACAAAACAAAAACATAGTCAAATATGTAGAAAACACGCATAAGGCTGCTAAACGGGAAAGGTGGGGAGGGGTGAGGCATCATCCAGGAGGTTGAAATTAGCAAAGATACCATTCCAAATACCAAACTGATAATCAACAAGGCCCACACGGTAGCTAAAAGAACTGCACTCAGCACACTCAAGTCACCGGAAAAGAATATATACGACTGGTAAGAATCTGAAAAAGAATTTACTGATGTCTCTCTGTACGTGAATCAAGTGGATGTACAGCAGCAAGAAACAGAGCTTTGAAAATCAGCTGTAACCAATATAGTAATAAATTGAAAAAAATAAACGACAGAGAGACAGAGAAAACCTCTTACAACTTTTCCTCAGGGACGGTGATGCAACATGGATTGAACACATCTAGACCCACAGCAGGATGAGACATAAGGCTGGAAACTGTTTGCACTAAGAGAAATGTGAGGTTGGGTGAGGAAATGCACACCCTTTAAAGTAATACTACCTGGTACCCATTCAATGGGTCCCAAATCTGCAGGTTCAAGGGATCTTCCTACAGCTAAAACATGCATGGAAAACCCAGAGGACTGTACACCATGTGATCGGGAGATGTGTCTAAAATGCAGCTCATTTATCCTCTCCTGGTGCTCCTGTTCACCATTCCAGCCACGTTACTTAGAATCTCCCCACTTGGAGAATCAGCACATTTCAACTTCTGTTTCACACATTTTGCAAATTGTGAGGAGGATGAACGGGAAGAGGGGGAACCAATGAGAGAATAGTTGTAGGGGTTTGGACGGGCACATATCACTCTAATTTCCCATTAAGAATAAGAATTGAAAAAAGGCTCAGCCCGCCTCGCCGGAGCCAAAATAGGGCCTGAAGCAATCCTGCGGGTTTGAGGCCAGCTCACAAAAGAGCAACTTATAAAATGGAGCTCAGGGTCACTGCAATTCACAAACCTGCAGAGTTATAAATGAAAACTAACGTCCAAAAATATGTTGAGGTAAGGCAAAGAAGAGGATCTGAATGCAAGACAGAATTGCAAGAAACAGATTTCAAGAGATAGATTGGACTCGTCTTTAAAGCACATGAAAAGCGGCAGAATTTCGACAATGATGCAGTTGGCCCAAAAGGGCGTATGCGTTTTTTCCTGATTATATCCAGGAAAAAACGCATACGCACTTTATGGGCAATGAAGCAAGCAAGCAATGCAAATGTGCACAACAAAGAAGTCTCATTTCCCACCGGTCAAAAGGGCCATCCTAAAAAATTGTAAAAACCAGAAATGCAGGACAGGCCATGGAGAACAGGGAGCCTTTATACGCTGATGGGCAGTGTGTGAACTGCCGAGAGCCACTCTGGAGAAGTGTATGGTGGTTCCTAAATCATCTAAAAAACAGAGCTACAGAGCATAGGACACTTCCAATCATGGGAGTATATCTAGGGAAGTCTAAAAATCAACAAGACACAAGCACACCACTGTTTAGGGCTACTCTGTTTACAAGAACCTCAACTTCAGTACACCTTACATATCCCAGGAAAGAGAACAATGGATAAAGAAGATGTGGTACTTATGTACAATGGAATATCTCTTCACCATGAAATCAATGTAATAAGGCTAGTAGAAGGATAAAGAGTGGATTTAGGTCCGATAATACTACTTGAAATAAGTCAAACAGAAAAAGAAACATATCATAAGATATCACTTATAGAGGGAGGGTAAATATGGTTGCACAAGAAATGAATTACAGAACAGAACGGTGTCTCACATGTAGAAAACACACTTATGTCAGCTTAAGGGGAAAGGAGAGGTGGGGTGATGCATAAAACCAGAGTTTGAAATTAGCACAGATACCGTTCAATAAACCAAATAGATATTAGACAAGATCTACACCTTGCTCAATGAACTGGCCTCAACACACCCTATACACCGCAGAGAAATATATCTGAGTAATAAGAATCTTAAAACCCATGTATTGATATATCTCCATAAGGGAATCAAGTGTGTGCAGAGCGGCACAAACACAGCAGTGAAAATGAGCTAAACCCCATTATAGAAATAAATTTTAAAAACAAAATGCAGAAACAATGAAAGAGAGAAAAATTCTTACAAAATTTGCTCAGGGGCTGTGATGCAACCTGGATTGACCACATATAAACCCACAGCTGGATAAGACATAAGGCTGCACACTTGGGGCTGAGAGGATTGGTGAGCTTTGGTGAGCAACTGCCAAAAGTTTAATGCAATACTTCATGCTACTCATTCCAAGGGTCCCAAAACTCCAGGTTGAAGGGAATCTTCCTACAGCTAAACCATGCTTGGGAAACCCAGCGACTGGTATACCATATGATCGGGAAAGGTTTCTAAAACGCACCTCATTTTTCCTCTCCTGGGACTCCGGATCGACATTCCAGCCGCTTTACTAACAATATCCCCACATGGAGAGTCAATGCCTTTAAGTTCTGGTATCGCACAGTCTGCAGTTAGTGCGGAGGATGAATGGGAATAGGGGGAACCAGTGAGAAACTAGCTGTAGCAGTTTCAATGGGCACATGTCACTCTAATTTCACATCAGTAAGAAGAATAAACCAAAGGCACAGCAAGGTGCCCCAGAAGAAGAATAGGGCCTGAAGGAATCCTGTGGTTATGAGGCAAGATCACAAAAATAAGAGCTGAAAAATGGAGCTAAGGGCCACTGCAATTCAAAAACCTGCAGAGTTATAAAGGCCAACTATTTTCAAAAAATATATTGAGGTAAGGCTATGAAGAGGCATTGAAGGCAAGGCAGAATTGCAGGAAACTGATTTCAGGAGGTAGACTGGAATTGCATTTAAAGCATAGGAAAAGAGGCAGAACGTCGACAATGATGCACTTGGCCAAAAAGGGCATATGCGTTTTTTCCTGAATATATTCAGGAAAAAACGCATATGCCCTTTTTGGCCAACCAAGCAAGCTTGCAAAGGAAATCTGCACTACAATGAAGTCTCAATTCCCCCCTGTCAAAAGGGCCATCTGAAAAAAGTGTAAAATCCAGAAAGGCAGGACAGGCCATGGAGAACTGGGAGCCTGGTTATGCTGATGGGCGGGATGTAAATTGCCAACAGCCACTCGGGAGAAGTGTATGGTATTTCCTGAAACATCTAAAACACAAAGCAACAGAGCCTAGGGCACTTCCACTTATGGTCCTATAGCTTAGGGAAATTAAAATCAAAAAGACACAGCCACCCCAAAGTTTGGGACGGCTCTGTTTACAAGAACCTCTTTTACGGGACAAGTTCAATATCGCAGAAAGTGAAAAATGGATAAAGAAGCTGTGGTACTTACGTACAATGCAATATCACTCAGCAATGAAATCTATGTCATCAGGCCCGTAGCAGCATAATGAGTGGATTCAGGTATGATGATTCTAACTGAAATAAGTCACACAGAAAAAGAAACATCATAAGATATCACTAATACACGGAATGTAAACTTGGCTACACAGGAACTGGATTACAAAACAGAACAGGGTCTCAAATTTAGAAAACCAACTTATGCTTGCTTAAGGGGAAAGGTGAGTTGGGGTGCTGCATAAAACCAGAGATTGAAATGAGCACAGATAAAGTTCCTTAAGCCATGTATGGAATAGACAAGAGCTACTCCTTGCTCAACGAAATGGACTCAACACCCCATATTAAACGCCTAAGAATGTACCTGACTAGTAAGTATCTTAAAACCTATGGATCGCTATGTCTCCGAAAGAGAATCAAGCATGTGTACAGGGGCATAAACGCAGCAGTGATAGGATTAGAGAGGTTCGGTGAGCAAATGAAGACCCTTTGAAGTCATATTGCATGGTACCCATTCCACGGGTCTCAACTCTCCATCTTTAAGGGATTCTTCCTTCAGCTAAATCATGCATGTGAAACCCAGAGTATGATCAACCGTGTGATCGGGAGACGTGTTCCAATATGTCTCAGTTCTCGTCCCCTGGTACTCGGGAGCAACATTCCAGACGCTTTACTAACACTCTCCCGACTTGGACAGTCAGTGCCTTTAACCTCCTGTTTGGCCCAGTTTTCAATTTCTGCGGAAGATGAACAGGAATAGGGAGAACCAATGAGAGACTAGCTGGAGGTGTCTGGACGGGCAAATTTAACTCTCATTTCCCACCAGGAAGAGGAATTAACCAAAGGCTCAGCGTGCCGTGCCGGAAACAGATTAGGGCCTGAAGCAATCCTGCGGTGTTGCGGCCAGCTCACAAGAAAGCGAGTTGAAGAAAGGAGCTCAGGGGCACTGTAATTCACACACCTGCAGAGTTATAAATGACAGCTATCGTCCAAAAATATACTGAAGTAAGGCTGCCAAGAGGACTTGAAAGCGGGGCAGAATTGCAGGAAACCGATTTCAGGAGGTAGACTTGAATTGCATTTAAAGCATAGGAAAAGAGGCAGAACGTCGACAATGATGCACTTGGCCAAAAAGGGCATATGCGTTTTTTCCTGAATATATTCAGGAAAAAACGCATATGCCCATTTTGGCCAACCAAGCAAGCTTGCAAAGGAAATCTGCACTACAATGAAGTCTCAATTCCCCCCTGTCAAAAGGGCCATCTGAAAAAAGTGTAAAATCCAGAAAGGCAGGACAGGCCATGGAGAACTGGGAGCCTGGTTATGCTGATGGGTGGGATGTAAATTGCCAACAGCCACTGGGGACAAGTGTACGGTGTTTCCTGAAACATCTAAAAAACAAAGCAACAGAGCCTAGGGCACTTCCACTTATGGTCCTATAGCTTAGGGAAATTAAAATCAAAAAGACACAGCCACCCCAAAATTTGGGATGGCTCTGTTTACAAGAACCTCATTTACGGTACAAGTTCAATATCGCAGAGAGTGAAAAATGGACAAAGAAGTTGTGGTACTTACGTACAATGCAATATCACTCAGCAATGAAATCTATGTCATCAGGCCCGTAGCAGCATAATGAGTGGATTCAGGTATGATGATTCTAACTGAAATAAGTCACACAGAAAAAGAAACATCATAAGTTATCACTAATACACGGAATGTAAACTTGGCTACACAGGAACTGGATTACAAAACAGAACAGGGTCTCAAATTTAGAAAACAACTTATGCTTGCTTCAGGGGAAAGGTGAGTTGGGGTGCTGCATAAAACCAGAGATTGAAATGAGCACAGATAAATTTCCTTAAGCCAAATATATAATACACAAGAGCTACTCCTTGCTCAAAGAAATGGGCTCAAAACCCCATAATAAACGCCTAAGAATGTACCTGACTAGTAAGTATCTTAAAACCTATGGATTGCTATGTCTCCAAAAGAGAATCAAGCATGTGTACAGGGGCATAAACGCAGCAGTGATAGGATTGGAGAGGTTCGGTGAGCAAATGAAGACCCTTTGAAGTCACATTGCATGGTACCCTTTCCACGGGTCTCAACTCTCCTGGTTTAAGGGATTTTTCCTTCAGCTAAATCATGCATGTGGAACACAGAGTATGATCAACCGTGTGATCGGGAGACGTGTTCCAATATATCTCAGTTCTCGTCCCCTGGCACTTGGGTGCAATATTCCAGACGCTTTACTAACACTCTCCAGACTTGGAGAGTCAGTGCCTTTAACCTCCTGTTTGGCTCAGTTTGCAATTTCTGCGGAAGATGAACAGGAATAGGGAGAACCAATGAGAGACTAGCTGGAGGTGTCTGGACGGGCAAATTTAACTCTCATTTCCCACCAGGAAGAGGAATTAACCAAAGGCCCAGCGTGCCGTGCCGGAACCAGATTATGGCCTGAAGCAATCCTGCGGTGTTGCGGCCAGCTCACAAGAAAGCGAGTTGAAGAAAGGAGCTCAGGGGCACTGTAATTCACAAACCTGGAGAGTTATAAATGACAGCTATCGTCCAAAAATATACTGAAGTAAGTCTGCCAAGAGGACTTGAAAGCAGGGAAGAATTGCAGGAAACCGATTTCAGGAGGTAGACTGGGATTGCATTTAAAGCATAGGAAAAGAGGCAGAACGTCGACAATGATGCACTTGGCCAAAAAGGGCGTATGCGTTTTTTCCTGAATATATTCAGGAAAAAAAGCATACGCCCGTTTTGGCCAACCAAGCAAGATTGCTAAGGAAATCTGCACTACAATGAAGTCTCACTTCCCCCCGGTCAAAAGGGCCATCTGAAAAAAGTGTAAAATCCAGAAAGGCAGGACAGGCCATAGAGAACTGGGAGCCTTGTTACGCTGATGGGCGGGATGTAAATTGCCAACAGCCACTCGGGAGAAGTGTATGGTGTTTCCTGAAACATCTAAAAAACAAAGCAACAGAGCCTAGGGCACTTCCACTTATGGTCCTATAACTTAGGGAAATTAAAATCAAAAAGACACAGCCACCCCAAAGTTTGGGACGGCTCTGTTTACAAGAAACTCGTTTACGGTACAAGTTCATTTTCGCAGAAAGTGAAAAATGGATAAAGAAGTTGTGGTACTTACGTACAATGCAATATCACTCAGCAATGAAATCTATGTCATCAGACCCGTAGCAGCATAATGAGTGGATTCAGGTATGATGATTCTAACTGAAATAAGTCACACAGAAAAAGAAACATCATAAGATATCACTAATACACAGAATGTAAACTTGGCAACACAGGAACTGGATTACAAAAGAGAACAGGGTCTCAAATTTAGAAAACCAACTTATGCTTGCTTAAGGGGAAAGGTGAGTTGGGGTGCTGCATAAAACCAGAGATTGAAATGAGCACAGATAAAGTTCCTTAAGCCAAATATGTAATAGACAAGAGCTACTCCTTGCTCAACGAAATGGACTCAACACCCCATATGAAACGCCTAAGAATGTACCTGACTAGTAAGCATCTTAAAACCTATGGATTGCTATGTCTCTGAAAGAGAATCAAGCATGTGTACAGTGGCATAAATGCAGCAGTGATAGGATTAGAGAGGTTCGGTGAGCAAATGAAGACCCTTTGAAGTCATATTGCATGGTACCCATTCCACGGGTCTCAACTCTCCATCTTTAAGGGATTCTTCCTTCAGCTAAATCATGCATGTGGAACCCAGAGTATGATCAACCATGTGATCGGGAGACGTGTTCCAATATGTCTCAGTTCTCGTCCCCTGGTACTCGGGAGCAACATTCCAGACGCTTTACTAACACTCTCCCGACTTGGAGAGTCAGTGCCTTTAACCTCCTGTTTGGCCCAGTTTGCAATTTCTGCGGAAGATGAACAGGAATAGGGAGAACCAATGAGAGACTAGCTGGAGGTGTCTGGACGGGCAAATTTAACTCTCATTTCCCACCAGGAAGAGGAATTAACCAAAGGCTCAGTGTGCCGTGCCGGAAACAGATTAGGGCCTGAAGCAATCCTGCGGTGTTGCGGCCAGCTCAAAAGAAAGCGAGTTGAAGAAAGGAGCTCAGGGGCACTGTAATTCACAAACCTGCAGAGTTATAAATGACAGCTATCGTCCAAAAATATACTGAAGTAAGGCTGCCAAGAGGACTTGAAAGCGGGGCAGAATTGCAGGAAACCAATTTCAGGAGGTAGACTTGAATTGCATTTAAAGCATAGGAAAAGAGGCAGAACGTCGACAATGATGCACTTGGCCAAAAAGGACGTATGCGTTTTTTCCTGAATATATTCAGGAAAAAACGCATACGTCCTTTTTGGCCAACCAAGCAAGCTTGCAAAGGAAATCTGCACTACAATGAAGTCTCACTTTCCCCCGGTCAAAAGGGCCATCTGAAAAAAGTGTAAAATCCAGAAAGGCAGGACAGGCCATGGAGAACTGGGAGCCTTGTTATGCTGATGGGTGGGATGTAAATTGCAAACAGCCACTGGGGATAAATGTATGGTGTTTCCTGAAACATCTAAAAAACAAAGCAACAGAGCCTAGGGCATTTCCACTTATGGTCCTATAGCTTAGGGAAATTAAAATGAAAAAAACACAGCCACCCCAAAATTTCGGACGGCTCTGTTTACAGGAACCTCTTCTGCAGCACAAGTTAAATATGCCAGAGAGCAAATAATGGATAAAGAAGTTGCGGTACTTACGTACAACAGAATACCTCTCAGCAATGAAAACTATGTCACCAGGCCCGTACCAGCATAATGAGTGGATTGAGGCATGGTGATTCTAAGTGAAAAAAGTCACACAGAAGAAGAAACATCATAAGGCACCACTAATACATGGAATGAGAACTTGGCTACACATGGACTGAATTACAAAACAGAACAGGGTCTCAAATTTAGAAAACCAACTTATGCTTGCTTAAGGGGGAAGGTGAGTTGGGGTGCTGCATAAAACCAGAGTTTGAAATTAGCACAGATACCGTTCCATAAGCCAAATATTTAATAGACAAGACCTACCCCTTGCTCAAGGAAACGGACTCAACAATGAGGTATCACCTCACACCTGGTAGAATGGGCATCATCAGAAAATCTACAAAAAAAAATGCTGGAAAGGGTGTGGAGAAAAGGAACCCTCTTCCACTATTGTTGGGAATATAAATTGATACAGTCACTATGGAGAACAATATGGAGTTTCTTAAGAAACTAACAGTAGAATTACCATATGATACAGCAATCCCAGTTCTGTACATATACCCAGACAAAACCATAAATCAAAAAGAGACATTCACCGCAATGTTCATTGCCTCACTCTTTACAATATCGAGGTAATGGAAGCAACCTAAATGCCCACAGACAGACGAATGCATAAAGCTGTGGTACATATATAAAATGGAATATTACTAAGCCATGAAAAGGAATGAAATTGGGTCATTTGTCAAGACGTCGATGGATCTAGAGAGTGTCATACAGAGTGAAGTAAGTCAGAAAGAGAAAAACAAATCTTGTATATTCATGCATATATGTGGAACCTAGAAAAACTGTACAGGTTAACCATTTTGCAAGGCATAAATAGAGCAACAGATGTAGACAATAAACGTATGGACAACAAGGGTGGAAAGCTGTTGGGGGGGTGGTGGTGGGAGGAGTTGAGAGACTGGGATTGGCATGTATATATTTATATGTATAAAATAGGTAACCAATAAGAACCTGCTGTATAAAAATATAAAATAAAATTCAAAATTAAAACGAAAATTTAAAAAAAAAACAGAAAAAACAATTATTCCCTTCACATACATGTATTTATATGAATAAATTATTTCCATGCTTATATCTGTAAATACAAAAAAGAGGAATAAAATCTACCTTGAACCAAAAACGAAAAAGAGAAAAAAAAACACAGAACCCACCAGTTCCACAGAGGAAAACCGTATCAGGGCACTTGCTCCAGTTGTAAACAATTCTGAAGTTGATCAGTGGTGGGGAATCGTCTCCCATTCAGCCAGCAGCCCCCACACAACAAGCATCCTCATTGCAAAGCTGGGGCACCGTTCTGAGGCATCTGTGAGTAAACGTGAGCTGAGCCCCAGGCCAGTTGCTGCTGAACTATTCCCACCCGTCCCACGTAAAACACCTGAATATATACAAGGACTTGAAAGCATAGAGGAAGGGCCATAGAGCCACACGAGTGACAGCATGCCGGCCGACTTGGTGCCTGCAGGCCAGCCAGGATGGTCCTGGCCCTGGGTGCTCTTCTGGAAGATTTCCATTTCCCTGCCTGAGATACCCGTCCTGTCCCTGCCCCCACTGCTTTTTTCCTTCCTCACCTCTGCCCAGGGAGAAATTCCAGCAGCAGGTATAGGTGACACATCCTCTTCTTTAGCAGGTGGCAGCCTGGCAACTGCTGCAGAAAGTCCAGCGGAGCCCCACTCACACTGGGCCACCCACAAAGCCGTGGCCTCTCACTCCCTCCCACCAGCCCAGCCCCGAGACTGCTGACAGGGCAGAGAAAATGGCGTCAGGCATGGCTGCAGGGCCTCTTGCTGCCTGGAGTGGTATTTATATTGATCTCAACCCAGGCACACCTGGGGAGGGCTGGCCAGCACGGTAAGGCTGCCCAGGTCAGCCAATCATCACCCCTCAGGGGCTCACAGTTGCAGAAAATGGAACTTGCTGAACCGGCCAGGTCCAAGGAACAGGTGTGGGCTCCTGAGAGTCAGGATAGACAAGGGGCTGCAGCTTTGGCTTGTTTTCTAATCATTTTATCTGGCCCATGTGTGGGAGACAACTTCAAGAAAACCCTCTCCTAATGAGAGGAACCCAGGAGTCAGGGAGAGGAGGGGTGGGTGGTGGTTGGAGACAGAGGCCTGGTGCCCCGGGTGCAGTGGAAGTCTCTGGAAGACCAGGTGGAGGGAGGCCGCACAGAGTGATGCCCAGGGTCACAGACCTGTCGCAGCTGCTGTTTGTTAGTTCAAGTCCTGCTCTGAGGTGCTCTGTGTCAGCTCTGAGCGACAGGTGAGCTGGGGGTGCTCTGCAATGAGGGCTATGTGCACGGTTCCTGTGTGCCCAGCCCTGCCACGGTACCTGCAAGGGTAGCTCTGTATCCTGGGAGGGGCCTGACCACGAGAGCCCCGTGGGCTGGGGTGGGGGTGGGGTACCTGCCCAGGTGAGCTCCATATTCTGGGATTGGTCTGACCACGAGAGCCCCATGGGCTGCTGGGGACCTGGTAAAGGATGTCAGGACAGTCAGTGAAGCCACCGAGGATATACCTCCAGCTGCTCCTAATTCCTACACCCTGCTGGTCATTCTACCAACCACCAGGACATGGTATTCTGCATTAGTCTTCAATGATGCCTTCTTTTGTATTCCATTTGTCCCAGAGTCACAAGAAATTTTGGCTTGTGAGTGGCAGGACTCAACATACAACTAAAACAATACTTCCAGGCCGTCTTGCCCCAAGGGTGCAAAAATTCCCACACCATCTTTGGGGAAAGCTTAGCTAAAGACCTAAAAGTTCTACCTCTGGAAAAGGAAACCCTCCTTCAGTACACAGACGACATTCTGATCGCCAGCCCTACTAAGGAGGCCTCTGAACTACCAAGCCAATAAAGGATAGAAGTTGTCCAAGAAAAAGCTCAAATATCACAGACTGCGGTGACCTGCCTGGGCTTCATTCTCACAGAAGGTCGGAGAAGCCCATCCCAGGAAAGGAAAGAAACCATTTTCAGCCTTACCCCTTTCTAAAACTAGAAGACAGCTTAGGGGTTCCTGGGGAGGCCAGGGTTTGCTGCTTCTGGATCCCTAACTACAGTCTACTAGCTGGGCCTCTATATGAAACACTGAAAGGAAAAGATGATGATCCTTTTGAATAGAATCCAGAAGTGGCCTTTCAAGAATGGAAAGAGCAGTCAATTCAGACCCTTGCCCTGGAACTCCCTAATTTAGCTAAACCCTTTGACCTTTACATTCCCGGTGAAAGGTGAATCGCCATTGGAGAATTAGTGCAAAAACTGGGACCACTTGAAATGGAACAATGCAAGAATGCCATCCAGGTAGGATAAACTACGGTCACCAAGGGGCTTGGCCCACTGCCACATCTGGCCAAGATACTGGCGGTATCTAAAAACCTGGAAATCAGCAGCCCCAAAGGCCACCTCCCTCCTAAGTGAAAAGGACCCCACGTGGTGATCCTAACCACCAACCATGTCCTGAAGTTTCAGGGTTCGCTCTGTGGGCACACCAACCTCGAGTGAGGAGGCCTTCCAACTTCAACATCCAGAGAGATAACCGGGGGCAACAGGGCACCATGACGACTCATGTGAACATCACTTGACCTGGAGTTTCTCTCATAAAACAACAAGAGTGTGTCCCAAAAGAGTAGACTACTGCTTGCAGGACTTACTGCACCCAGAGGGGAGCTAATAATCTTGGTGGGGGAACCGTATATCACACTGTCACCATAGAAAAGCCTACAGACACCGTGATGATGGTGGCCAATAAGACCGGCTGGACTCTTGTTTACTTCAAAAGGCTGTTGACTCAGTGGCCATCATGGTCCTTGATCACCACCGACCCTGGACTGTCTGGGAGCTGAGCGGGCAGGGCTCTGACACCTGGTGCTGTTTGTACGTTAATTCAGGGGCCTAATTGAAGAAAGCGCAGACTACTGGTCAGAGCATCTAGGCTGGCAGAAACGGTCAGCCTAAGGTGGCCGAACAAATGTGGGGCGGGGTGAAACCGGCCCCCACAGCGTCTCTGCACATCTCTTTCCTGGACCCTTAAAGGTCATTAGAATCTATAACACTTCCAATGCTGGTGCTCAGGTGGATGAGCAGGGAGGCAGGGGGCCTGGGGACAATCAACGTCACCTGGAGGCTGCTGGGGAGAAGCTCTGACCCTCGCCCCCGGGTATGAGGGCTCCCAACTCAGCACTCAGCAGTTACAGAAGAAGGGTCTGCGCCCTCAGCACTCCAAGAATGAGGAACGGGACAAAAGGCAGAGGAGGGGTTTGTCCCCAGCAAAGCCCATTAAAAATCCCTGGGAGATAAAAATAGAATCTGGGCAATAAAGTCAAGTCTAACCTTTTTTATCCTTTGTGCTTTGTCTAATTTCATGTGCTCCTAGGGTCCCGCATGCAGAGGTTCCACACCCGGCACTTCAGACCAGATTTCCTAGTGCAGAATGGCTGGGACGACACCTCAGCTCCTGGGGCCCAGTGCAGACTCCGCGATATAGAGCCTGAGCTGCAGCCAACCCGGCCCTCGAGAGCTCCGCCCCCTCCCTCCCACTGACTCTGACAGGATCTCTACACAGCAGCCCAGCCCACAGCCCACGGGGTAGTGCATGCTCTCACCTCTCCATTCTCTGATCAAAATATAAAGTTTCCTTTGCTTGTGAACCAAACTCAGTCTCGATCTGTTGGCCCCAATGACACTGGGCAGGGGGACACTTGTTGGGGTCCACTCTGGAGGATCAGTAACAGAAATTGAGACTATTGTAACCTCAATGAACAGATGTGTGAGCCAAACTGTAGTTAACATAGAACAGTGTATAAGGCTCGGGTAAAATAAGATGTTTCTAACACTTCCATTTGATATTTCCATCACTTTATTATAAGCAAGTTCAGTGAAAAGGTTTGTCTTATTTGTCAGGTCAATATTAGAGAAACGAAGTGATTTCTTTCCAAGGATGTACATCTAATAATCTTGGCTAAAGCTTCAATCTTGTTTTAAATGCTTTTCCATTGAAAATGATACCTCTCTTTCAGCTCCCCCATTTCTGAGAAGTATAAAATCTTATAATTTATTATTACCAAAGGGGAAAGGTGGGAGGAGGGATAAATTAACAGTTTGGGA
Organism: Orcinus orca; assembly: GCF_937001465.1. NCBI lineage: Eukaryota > Metazoa > Chordata > Mammalia > Artiodactyla > Delphinidae > Orcinus > Orcinus orca. The sequence continues at coordinate 9,405 of NW_026043820.1, read as the reverse complement.
TTAACACATACACACTGCTATGTATAAAATAGATCATCAACAAGGAACTACTGTATAGCACAGGGAACTACACTCAACATTTTGCAATAAGCTATAAGGGGAAATAATCTGAAAAAGAATAGATATTTTTATTGACATCATCTATCAATGACAGTTAAAGTGTAACCTAAGGGAAGCTGGTGGTGAGTGCTTCTGACCCTGAAGACTTCAATCATCTAAAGTTTGGACTCTGCCTACTTCCCAAGGCCCTTAATGAACATATGTGTAGCCGTAGCTTAAAAAATTCCCCAGTTTGGGTTTCGGGGAGACACTGATTTTGAAAAAGCCCTGGTGTTCTCCTTACATGAATGGGACTCTTCCTACTGCTAAAACATGTCTGTCACACCCAGAGGATGGTATACTGTCTGATCGGGAAGAGTTTGGAAAAGGCATCTCATCTCCTCATCTCCTGGTGCTCGGGTTCACCCCTCCAGCGTCTTTACTAACAGTCTCCCCACTTGGAGATGTCAGCACTGTCAACATCCTGTTGTGTACAGTTTGGAATTTGTCCAGAGGATGAAGCGGAAGGATGAAGAACAATGAGAGACAAGTCCTAGGTGTTCAGACAGGCACATGTCACTCTAATTTCCAATCAGGAAGACGAATTGACCAAAGGCTAGGGTTGCCCATGGAAACAGTATAGGGCTTGAGGAAATCCCGCTGCTTTGTGGCCAGTTCCCATAAACACAAGTTGAACAATGGAACTCAGGGGCAGTAAAATTCACGAAACTGCAGAGTTGAAAATATCCATCACTGAAAAATGTCTTGAGGAAAGTCAGAGAAAAGGACTTGTAAGCAAGGGAGAATGGCAGGAAAGGGATTTGAGGAGGCAGAAAGGACTCGCCATTAAGCACAAGAAAAGGAGCTGAATATTGCCAACATTGCAGTTGGCCAAAAAGGGTGTATGCGTTTTTTTCTGTATATATTCAAGAAAAGGGCATACACTTTTTTAGCCAACCAAACAGGTGGGCACTGGAAGTCAATACTACAAAAGATATCACTTCGCATCTGTCAGAAGAGCCATCCTCATAAAGCGTAAACAACAGAAATGCAGGACAGGGCAAGGAGAAGAGGGAGCCCTGTGAGACTTATAGTGGAAATGTATATTGCCAACGGCCATTCTGGAGAAGTGTATTGTGTTTACTAAAGCATCTAAAAAATGAGCTACAGAGCATAGGGCACTTGCACTCATGGGCGTATATCTTGGGAAAAACAAAAATCGAGAGGACACAGTCACCCCAATGTTTACCCCCTCTCTGTTTAAAAGATCCTCGACTAGGATATAACTTAAATGTCTCTGGAGGGAAAAAATGGATAGAGATGTGGTACTTAGGTAGAGTGGAATATTATTCAGCCTGGAAATCAATGAAATATGGCCAGTTGTAACAACTCCGGAGGAGTTACGTATGATCTTTCTAAGTGACATAATTCAAAAAGAAAAAGACACATATCATAAGATATCACTTAAAGGTGGAATCCAAAATGGCTACACATGAAATAAATTACAAAACAAAAACATAGTCAAATATGTAGAAAACACGCATAAGGCTGCTAAACGGGAAAGGTGGGGAGGGGTGAGGCATCATCCAGGAGGTTGAAATTAGCAAAGATACCATTCCAAATACCAAACTGATAATCAACAAGGCCCACACGGTAGCTAAAAGAACTGCACTCAGCACACTCAAGTCACCGGAAAAGAATATATACGACTGGTAAGAATCTGAAAAAGAATTTACTGATGTCTCTCTGTACGTGAATCAAGTGGATGTACAGCAGCAAGAAACAGAGCTTTGAAAATCAGCTGTAACCAATATAGTAATAAATTGAAAAAAATAAACGACAGAGAGACAGAGAAAACCTCTTACAACTTTTCCTCAGGGACGGTGATGCAACATGGATTGAACACATCTAGACCCACAGCAGGATGAGACATAAGGCTGGAAACTGTTTGCACTAAGAGAAATGTGAGGTTGGGTGAGGAAATGCACACCCTTTAAAGTAATACTACCTGGTACCCATTCAATGGGTCCCAAATCTGCAGGTTCAAGGGATCTTCCTACAGCTAAAACATGCATGGAAAACCCAGAGGACTGTACACCATGTGATCGGGAGATGTGTCTAAAATGCAGCTCATTTATCCTCTCCTGGTGCTCCTGTTCACCATTCCAGCCACGTTACTTAGAATCTCCCCACTTGGAGAATCAGCACATTTCAACTTCTGTTTCACACATTTTGCAAATTGTGAGGAGGATGAACGGGAAGAGGGGGAACCAATGAGAGAATAGTTGTAGGGGTTTGGACGGGCACATATCACTCTAATTTCCCATTAAGAATAAGAATTGAAAAAAGGCTCAGCCCGCCTCGCCGGAGCCAAAATAGGGCCTGAAGCAATCCTGCGGGTTTGAGGCCAGCTCACAAAAGAGCAACTTATAAAATGGAGCTCAGGGTCACTGCAATTCACAAACCTGCAGAGTTATAAATGAAAACTAACGTCCAAAAATATGTTGAGGTAAGGCAAAGAAGAGGATCTGAATGCAAGACAGAATTGCAAGAAACAGATTTCAAGAGATAGATTGGACTCGTCTTTAAAGCACATGAAAAGCGGCAGAATTTCGACAATGATGCAGTTGGCCCAAAAGGGCGTATGCGTTTTTTCCTGATTATATCCAGGAAAAAACGCATACGCACTTTATGGGCAATGAAGCAAGCAAGCAATGCAAATGTGCACAACAAAGAAGTCTCATTTCCCACCGGTCAAAAGGGCCATCCTAAAAAATTGTAAAAACCAGAAATGCAGGACAGGCCATGGAGAACAGGGAGCCTTTATACGCTGATGGGCAGTGTGTGAACTGCCGAGAGCCACTCTGGAGAAGTGTATGGTGGTTCCTAAATCATCTAAAAAACAGAGCTACAGAGCATAGGACACTTCCAATCATGGGAGTATATCTAGGGAAGTCTAAAAATCAACAAGACACAAGCACACCACTGTTTAGGGCTACTCTGTTTACAAGAACCTCAACTTCAGTACACCTTACATATCCCAGGAAAGAGAACAATGGATAAAGAAGATGTGGTACTTATGTACAATGGAATATCTCTTCACCATGAAATCAATGTAATAAGGCTAGTAGAAGGATAAAGAGTGGATTTAGGTCCGATAATACTACTTGAAATAAGTCAAACAGAAAAAGAAACATATCATAAGATATCACTTATAGAGGGAGGGTAAATATGGTTGCACAAGAAATGAATTACAGAACAGAACGGTGTCTCACATGTAGAAAACACACTTATGTCAGCTTAAGGGGAAAGGAGAGGTGGGGTGATGCATAAAACCAGAGTTTGAAATTAGCACAGATACCGTTCAATAAACCAAATAGATATTAGACAAGATCTACACCTTGCTCAATGAACTGGCCTCAACACACCCTATACACCGCAGAGAAATATATCTGAGTAATAAGAATCTTAAAACCCATGTATTGATATATCTCCATAAGGGAATCAAGTGTGTGCAGAGCGGCACAAACACAGCAGTGAAAATGAGCTAAACCCCATTATAGAAATAAATTTTAAAAACAAAATGCAGAAACAATGAAAGAGAGAAAAATTCTTACAAAATTTGCTCAGGGGCTGTGATGCAACCTGGATTGACCACATATAAACCCACAGCTGGATAAGACATAAGGCTGCACACTTGGGGCTGAGAGGATTGGTGAGCTTTGGTGAGCAACTGCCAAAAGTTTAATGCAATACTTCATGCTACTCATTCCAAGGGTCCCAAAACTCCAGGTTGAAGGGAATCTTCCTACAGCTAAACCATGCTTGGGAAACCCAGCGACTGGTATACCATATGATCGGGAAAGGTTTCTAAAACGCACCTCATTTTTCCTCTCCTGGGACTCCGGATCGACATTCCAGCCGCTTTACTAACAATATCCCCACATGGAGAGTCAATGCCTTTAAGTTCTGGTATCGCACAGTCTGCAGTTAGTGCGGAGGATGAATGGGAATAGGGGGAACCAGTGAGAAACTAGCTGTAGCAGTTTCAATGGGCACATGTCACTCTAATTTCACATCAGTAAGAAGAATAAACCAAAGGCACAGCAAGGTGCCCCAGAAGAAGAATAGGGCCTGAAGGAATCCTGTGGTTATGAGGCAAGATCACAAAAATAAGAGCTGAAAAATGGAGCTAAGGGCCACTGCAATTCAAAAACCTGCAGAGTTATAAAGGCCAACTATTTTCAAAAAATATATTGAGGTAAGGCTATGAAGAGGCATTGAAGGCAAGGCAGAATTGCAGGAAACTGATTTCAGGAGGTAGACTGGAATTGCATTTAAAGCATAGGAAAAGAGGCAGAACGTCGACAATGATGCACTTGGCCAAAAAGGGCATATGCGTTTTTTCCTGAATATATTCAGGAAAAAACGCATATGCCCTTTTTGGCCAACCAAGCAAGCTTGCAAAGGAAATCTGCACTACAATGAAGTCTCAATTCCCCCCTGTCAAAAGGGCCATCTGAAAAAAGTGTAAAATCCAGAAAGGCAGGACAGGCCATGGAGAACTGGGAGCCTGGTTATGCTGATGGGCGGGATGTAAATTGCCAACAGCCACTCGGGAGAAGTGTATGGTATTTCCTGAAACATCTAAAACACAAAGCAACAGAGCCTAGGGCACTTCCACTTATGGTCCTATAGCTTAGGGAAATTAAAATCAAAAAGACACAGCCACCCCAAAGTTTGGGACGGCTCTGTTTACAAGAACCTCTTTTACGGGACAAGTTCAATATCGCAGAAAGTGAAAAATGGATAAAGAAGCTGTGGTACTTACGTACAATGCAATATCACTCAGCAATGAAATCTATGTCATCAGGCCCGTAGCAGCATAATGAGTGGATTCAGGTATGATGATTCTAACTGAAATAAGTCACACAGAAAAAGAAACATCATAAGATATCACTAATACACGGAATGTAAACTTGGCTACACAGGAACTGGATTACAAAACAGAACAGGGTCTCAAATTTAGAAAACCAACTTATGCTTGCTTAAGGGGAAAGGTGAGTTGGGGTGCTGCATAAAACCAGAGATTGAAATGAGCACAGATAAAGTTCCTTAAGCCATGTATGGAATAGACAAGAGCTACTCCTTGCTCAACGAAATGGACTCAACACCCCATATTAAACGCCTAAGAATGTACCTGACTAGTAAGTATCTTAAAACCTATGGATCGCTATGTCTCCGAAAGAGAATCAAGCATGTGTACAGGGGCATAAACGCAGCAGTGATAGGATTAGAGAGGTTCGGTGAGCAAATGAAGACCCTTTGAAGTCATATTGCATGGTACCCATTCCACGGGTCTCAACTCTCCATCTTTAAGGGATTCTTCCTTCAGCTAAATCATGCATGTGAAACCCAGAGTATGATCAACCGTGTGATCGGGAGACGTGTTCCAATATGTCTCAGTTCTCGTCCCCTGGTACTCGGGAGCAACATTCCAGACGCTTTACTAACACTCTCCCGACTTGGACAGTCAGTGCCTTTAACCTCCTGTTTGGCCCAGTTTTCAATTTCTGCGGAAGATGAACAGGAATAGGGAGAACCAATGAGAGACTAGCTGGAGGTGTCTGGACGGGCAAATTTAACTCTCATTTCCCACCAGGAAGAGGAATTAACCAAAGGCTCAGCGTGCCGTGCCGGAAACAGATTAGGGCCTGAAGCAATCCTGCGGTGTTGCGGCCAGCTCACAAGAAAGCGAGTTGAAGAAAGGAGCTCAGGGGCACTGTAATTCACACACCTGCAGAGTTATAAATGACAGCTATCGTCCAAAAATATACTGAAGTAAGGCTGCCAAGAGGACTTGAAAGCGGGGCAGAATTGCAGGAAACCGATTTCAGGAGGTAGACTTGAATTGCATTTAAAGCATAGGAAAAGAGGCAGAACGTCGACAATGATGCACTTGGCCAAAAAGGGCATATGCGTTTTTTCCTGAATATATTCAGGAAAAAACGCATATGCCCATTTTGGCCAACCAAGCAAGCTTGCAAAGGAAATCTGCACTACAATGAAGTCTCAATTCCCCCCTGTCAAAAGGGCCATCTGAAAAAAGTGTAAAATCCAGAAAGGCAGGACAGGCCATGGAGAACTGGGAGCCTGGTTATGCTGATGGGTGGGATGTAAATTGCCAACAGCCACTGGGGACAAGTGTACGGTGTTTCCTGAAACATCTAAAAAACAAAGCAACAGAGCCTAGGGCACTTCCACTTATGGTCCTATAGCTTAGGGAAATTAAAATCAAAAAGACACAGCCACCCCAAAATTTGGGATGGCTCTGTTTACAAGAACCTCATTTACGGTACAAGTTCAATATCGCAGAGAGTGAAAAATGGACAAAGAAGTTGTGGTACTTACGTACAATGCAATATCACTCAGCAATGAAATCTATGTCATCAGGCCCGTAGCAGCATAATGAGTGGATTCAGGTATGATGATTCTAACTGAAATAAGTCACACAGAAAAAGAAACATCATAAGTTATCACTAATACACGGAATGTAAACTTGGCTACACAGGAACTGGATTACAAAACAGAACAGGGTCTCAAATTTAGAAAACAACTTATGCTTGCTTCAGGGGAAAGGTGAGTTGGGGTGCTGCATAAAACCAGAGATTGAAATGAGCACAGATAAATTTCCTTAAGCCAAATATATAATACACAAGAGCTACTCCTTGCTCAAAGAAATGGGCTCAAAACCCCATAATAAACGCCTAAGAATGTACCTGACTAGTAAGTATCTTAAAACCTATGGATTGCTATGTCTCCAAAAGAGAATCAAGCATGTGTACAGGGGCATAAACGCAGCAGTGATAGGATTGGAGAGGTTCGGTGAGCAAATGAAGACCCTTTGAAGTCACATTGCATGGTACCCTTTCCACGGGTCTCAACTCTCCTGGTTTAAGGGATTTTTCCTTCAGCTAAATCATGCATGTGGAACACAGAGTATGATCAACCGTGTGATCGGGAGACGTGTTCCAATATATCTCAGTTCTCGTCCCCTGGCACTTGGGTGCAATATTCCAGACGCTTTACTAACACTCTCCAGACTTGGAGAGTCAGTGCCTTTAACCTCCTGTTTGGCTCAGTTTGCAATTTCTGCGGAAGATGAACAGGAATAGGGAGAACCAATGAGAGACTAGCTGGAGGTGTCTGGACGGGCAAATTTAACTCTCATTTCCCACCAGGAAGAGGAATTAACCAAAGGCCCAGCGTGCCGTGCCGGAACCAGATTATGGCCTGAAGCAATCCTGCGGTGTTGCGGCCAGCTCACAAGAAAGCGAGTTGAAGAAAGGAGCTCAGGGGCACTGTAATTCACAAACCTGGAGAGTTATAAATGACAGCTATCGTCCAAAAATATACTGAAGTAAGTCTGCCAAGAGGACTTGAAAGCAGGGAAGAATTGCAGGAAACCGATTTCAGGAGGTAGACTGGGATTGCATTTAAAGCATAGGAAAAGAGGCAGAAGGTCGACAATGATGCACTTGGCCAAAAAGGGCGTATGCGTTTTTTCCTGAATATATTCAGGAAAAAAAGCATACGCCCGTTTTGGCCAACCAAGCAAGATTGCTAAGGAAATCTGCACTACAATGAAGTCTCACTTCCCCCCGGTCAAAAGGGCCATCTGAAAAAAGTGTAAAATCCAGAAAGGCAGGACAGGCCATAGAGAACTGGGAGCCTTGTTACGCTGATGGGCGGGATGTAAATTGCCAACAGCCACTCGGGAGAAGTGTATGGTGTTTCCTGAAACATCTAAAAAACAAAGCAACAGAGCCTAGGGCACTTCCACTTATGGTCCTATAACTTAGGGAAATTAAAATCAAAAAGACACAGCCACCCCAAAGTTTGGGACGGCTCTGTTTACAAGAAACTCGTTTACGGTACAAGTTCATTTTCGCAGAAAGTGAAAAATGGATAAAGAAGTTGTGGTACTTACGTACAATGCAATATCACTCAGCAATGAAATCTATGTCATCAGACCCGTAGCAGCATAATGAGTGGATTCAGGTATGATGATTCTAACTGAAATAAGTCACACAGAAAAAGAAACATCATAAGATATCACTAATACACAGAATGTAAACTTGGCAACACAGGAACTGGATTACAAAAGAGAACAGGGTCTCAAATTTAGAAAACCAACTTATGCTTGCTTAAGGGGAAAGGTGAGTTGGGGTGCTGCATAAAACCAGAGATTGAAATGAGCACAGATAAAGTTCCCTTAAGCACCAAATAAGTTAATTAGACAAGAGCTACTCCTTGCTCAACGAAATGGACTCAACACCCCATATGAAACGCCTAAGAATGTACCTGACTAGTAAGCATCTTAAAACCTATGGATTGCTATGTCTCTGAAAGAGAATCAAGCATGTGTACAGTGGCATAAATGCAGCAGTGATAGGATTAGAGAGGTTCGGTGAGCAAATGAAGACCCTTTGAAGTCATATTGCATGGTACCCATTCCACGGGTCTCAACTCTCCATCTTTAAGGGATTCTTCCTTCAGCTAAATCATGCATGTGGAACCCAGAGTATGATCAACCATGTGATCGGGAGACGTGTTCCAATATGTCCAGTTCTCGTCCCTGGTACTCGGGAGCAACATTCCAGACGCTTTACTAACACTCTCCCGACTTGGAGAGTCAGTGCCTTTAACCTCCTGTTTGGCCCAGTTTGAGCAATTTCTGCGGAAGATGAACAGGAATAGGGAGAACCAATGAGAGACTAGCTGGAGGTGTCTGGACGGGCAAATTTAACTCTCATTTCCCACCAGGAAGAGGAATTAACCAAAGGCTCAGTGTGCCGTGCGGCCGGAAACAGATTAGGGCCTGAAGCAATCCTGCGGTGTTGCGGCCAGCTCAAAAGAAAGCGAGTTGAAGAAAGGAGCTCAGGGGCACTGTAATTCACAAACCCTGCAGAGTTATAAATGACAGCTATCGTCCAAAAATATACTGAAGTAAGGCTGCCAAGAGGACTTGAAAGCGGGGCAGAATTGCAGGAAACCGATTTCAGGAGGTAGACTTGAATTGCATTTAAAGCATAGGAAAAGAGGCAGAACGTCGACAATGATGCACTTGGCCAAAAAGGACGTATGCGTTTTTTCCTGAATATATTCAGGAAAAAACGCATACGTCCTTTTTGGCCAACCAAGCAAGCTTGCAAAGGAAATCTGCACTACAATGAAGTCTCACTTTCCCCCGGTCAAAAGGGCCATCTGAAAAAAGTGTAAAATCCAGAAAGGCAGGACAGGCCATGGAGAACTGGGAGCCTTGTTATGCTGATGGGTGGGATGTAAATTGCAAACAGCCACTGG